>NC_046370.1:12409507-12544916 GCF_011125445.2 Fundulus heteroclitus
CTCAAGCAAACGGCTAAGAAAAATGAATATGGCATCAAAAAATGCTGGATAATGTAAGTACCTACTTCTTCCACAGTAGAATAGAAACAAAAGGGGAGGGAACAGGAGGGGAGACTGTTTATATGCAGAAGGGACCCCAAAGATATGAACACGCTGCCAGCACGCTGTGGTCAGGTGGCCAAAAAAAGATGTATGATTTTGTGCAATTTTAATGTCAAACATAAAAAATCAAAAGGAAGGAACACGCACACACATATAGTTATTACCGATACCATTTTACACACACACATATGCATAGATGGGGTTAGAGGCAACGGCTTACTCAAGGATGCTATTGTGTTCTTTTCCTGCTTCTTCCCCCCCCCCCAGAAAACAAACACATCTCACAGCGGAGAACATCAGCCGTTTGAAAAGGGTAAAGCAGTCACGAGGGCCCATCAGCAACTTGTCTATTTTGGGAGAGGCGGATGATGAGTTTGCTGTGTATGACGAAGAAGCCGTGAGCTATACGGAAATACACCGAGCTGGCTATTAAAAGCTCACCCTCGCGAGTATTTTGACGTTAAGCGGGAGCCATGGATGAGTCACGCTGAGCCTCAAGAATAGCTGCTGCAGCTGCAGAGCTGGGATTCCCATCTGTGCACACAGAGCTGTGAATCCTATCCTTGTTTGCCCCACTGACTGGCAGCGCTTGCAGATAGGAATGCTGGTTTCGTTGCTTTGAGCCCCAACAACATGGGAAATTCCTCGCAGTCGAATGCAAATAGTGGTTTTACCTATTAGATTAATTACGCTTGACATGCTTACACGGACTGTAAACAGCCCCTTCTTGATAGCTTTATCAGCCCCCCTTGAGAGCACAGATTATTTTAGCAAGAGGGAGTTAAATTAGCAATCACAGTGCTGAGATGATCGTGCTAATTACATTATCCATGCCTCTTGTATGCCCCCGTTGCAGGTTGCCTTGGAGACGCGAGCCCTGATAGCATGGATGGAGAAAATGCCCTTTGTGCTGGGTGGGAACCTCCAGGGAGGCGAGCTGGTGGTGACCTTCCCATATGACAGAACCCGCTCCCAGGGGGTGACCAGGGAGCAGACCCCCACCCCCGACGAACACGTCTTCCGGTGGCTGGCCTTCTCCTACGCCTCCACCCACCGCCTGATGACTGATGCCAGCCGACGGGTCTGTCACACAGAAGACTTCGCCAAGGAGGACGGAACCATCAACGGGGCGTCTTGGCACACTGCGGCCGGCAGTTAGTGTCCATATCCAGCAGCGGGTTTTGTCACTAATCCTAACACAGTGTTGTGTTTTTTTCAGCTTCATATTCAGCCTTTGAGCCATTTCCTATGGAGCGCACATGAGAGCATCTGCAGTACTGTAACCCTATTTTTAGATTTTAGCCTCAAGTGTCAGCTAACAGCTCAGACAAACAACATAAACAGAACAAAGAGGGCAAATGCATCTCAAATTAATTTTCTTCCTTAGCCATCATCACAGATTTAGCCTGCATGTCAGCATTCAGATACTTAAAGGATGTGTGTATCTTTGTTTTCAGGTATGAATGATTTCAGCTACCTGCACACCAACTGCTTTGAGCTGTCGATGTATGTAGGTTGTGACAAATTCCCCCATGAAAGCGAGCTGCCTGAGGAGTGGGAGAACAATCGAGAGTCTCTCCTTGTTTTCATGGAGCAGGTACGGAGTTAATTCAGCCCCTGTAACACTCATTTTGTCCTCGGCATTCCTCTCACTAAACTGCGTAATTATAATACTTTGCTAGTGTATTTATACCCCTTGAAATGCATTTTGTTATTTAATTTTACTTTTATTCAACCTCGTGTGTCATCAGTTTTCATTTTCCCTTATATCCTTACAGAAGAGTCAAACAGAAATCCATCCAATTTTGCACATCTAGAGACTAAGATTTTCTTACTGTCCTGTTTGCAAAATACTTCAAGCTCAATTAATTTGATTTTAAAACATCTATGGAAAGTAATTTTCAAGTCTTGCCACATATGTCTGGACCTTGACTGAGCCATTTTAAAATGCTGTAATCTGTAATCTAGACCAGACACGTATTTAAGTATGTATCATTTCAATAAGATTTTACTTACTTTACATTAAGTCTCCTCAGTAAAAGACAGTACAAATGGGAAAGCAATAAAAACCTGCCATCTCTTTAAAAACGTTTAATTTATTCTTAGAAACCTGATGTATTTTATTGTTATAAACCCCTGGCATTTTTGAGTTATAGTATACTCAAGCTGTATTATGATGCTAACCTTTTTGGATGTTTTTTTTATTAGTTTTTTTATTATTACTGTGTTTTTTATATATATATATATATATATATATATATATATATATATATATATATATATATATATATATATATATATATATATATATATATATATATATTTCCATTTGAAGTATGCTATGTTCTGGTATACTTAATCTGAATAAAGTGTTCCCTTTTTGCAGCATAGTTGTGGCTATATGTTTGGGGTTGTTTATAACCTGGAAGGTAAAAATCAGCCGGAATCTCAACTTTTTTTGCGGCCTCTAATTTGGTTTTCTTCCAGCTTTGTCCTGTATTAAGCTTCACCCATTCTCCCATCAGCTATGACTAGCTTCCGTGTGTCTGATAAAGAAAAGCATCTCCACAGCATGATGAACTGAACTGTCAGTCTCTGCAGCTCCTCCAGAGATACCACATTACTTTAACCTGCTTCTGATTAATGCTCTCATTGGACATTCTGTCAGATTAGGTCAGTTTAGGTGGACAGCTATGTGCAGTTACCCCCGCAGTTGTGCCACACTCTTATGATTTTCAGGTGACTAACTAAACTGTGCTGTGTTAGATTAGGATTTGGTTTTCAATCCTAACCCTGCTTTAAAGTAAAAAAAATAAATAAATAAACAAATAGGTGTAGTGAAGTTTGTGTTTCTAATGTGAATTTTTTTTCAGCGGAATGAATAATTTAGCTGTAAAATCTCTCACTCACAAACACTTGAATCCTTATCTTCATGCCTTTTGAGCCACAAAATGTGGTCTCACTGCCTTGAAATCTCCTCACTCCCCAAAAAGCATGAAAGCATGAGGCTGTTCCCTTTTCAAAGAGGAATATATATTATATAAGTCTTAAAAATGTGAATAAGGCATGAAAAAAATGCACTTTCAATGAAAACAAACAAGCCAAAAAAAAAACTTAGCAAAAAATCACACTCATAGTTTTTTTTTTTTTTCCCTCTCTGTAAAAATACAGTCTTCAGAGGATCCTGCCGTGACACAGTTTTCTGTTTAAATATTGATGCTGCGTGAGGAGCAAGCAGATGATCAGCAGTATACGATGCTGCGCTCTCCTTCTACTGAAAATCATAAAACTTAACGAATGCAATCATGTTGAAACCAACGTGGTAAGAATTTATGCAGCAGGTGCTTTGTAAAGTAAACATGCTTCATGCTTTCTGTGCACAGGTGCATCGTGGTATCAAAGGTGTAGTCAGGGACCTACAAGGGCGAGGAATAGCCAACGCCATCATCTCTGTAGAGGGCATTGGTCATGATGTTCGCACAGGTAATCTTTTATTTTTTACTCTTCTTTTGGTGCGTACAGTGACTTTATGAGGTCTCCTCTCTGTGATTTTTATATACTGTGACATTTTCTTTCCATTTTGTTTTTTTATGTTTAAATAAACATAAGATAATCCCCAGATAGGGGTTACTCATGCAGCAAGATGATTTTTAAGTATATGGTGGAAAAAAAGACATCCACAAAAGGGCACAATGTGCTCAAGCAGAACAGTGAGTTTGGTTCGGAATCAGCTTATGATATCAACCAAGGTTGTGAAGGCTTCCGTCGCAGAATTTAACTATTGACCAGGAGTCCTCAGTTTCTTTTAATGTTTGCAAACATTCACCCTTTAAAGCTAAAGTGCTTTTGTACTTGTAGAGCGTGAAATCTAATTTTCGGAAAGGACGTTAAACATCATTATCCCAAGAAATCAGAGTCAGTCACCTCCTCCTCCAGGAAAACTTTGCCATCCTCAGAAGATGTCCGCAAATATATAGGAGTATTTATTATGAAGACTCTACGTTTTCCTCTGCATTGAATTGTCTTTCAGAATCAATCAGGATACTATTTTTCCTTTGATCAAAATAAAATATTTTGTATGACACAAGAGGGAGTCTTGATTGTCAGAAGTGGCAGCTAATATGTTTATAAACTCATAAGTCATTTTACAAATTAAATCTGTAATGTAAAACAATTATGTTTCATAAACGTGAGCAGAGCATTAAAGGCATAACTTCCAACACCCCATTAGAGCAGACCATTAATAAATGTGAGCGGGCCTGAAGTTATCCATTAGACAAGGAGTCATGTCTAATAATTGTTTCTTCACATTATCAATGACTTTGTCCACAGCAATCTGCATCAAAACTAAACAAAAGACAGTCAAATATATTTCTTACACATTTTATGTGACAGCATCACAGAAAAGGATTAATAATTCACTTAGACATACAAAGCCTAAAACATGTTTCCTCACATTGATAAAGTGTGTAATCTCTTTATTTATTAGAAGCCATAAATTTAATGAAGGTAATTTGCTGGATGTACATTTTGGTTTAGGAAATGTTAGTTTACCTATTATTTATTCATCAATGTATAGGTCAACTGAATATGGGTGGAGAATTTATAATTGGGCATATCGACCCACAATTAAATTGTTAATCAGTTAAATATTGGACATTTTAATCTAAGTTGTTTATAGTTGATGGCCGTTCTTCCAGAAAGCAAACTACAATGAAATAAACGTTCTTTAAATAGTTTTAATCCCAAAGTAATTTTCTCTGCCTGGACTCAACCTTTTCACAGTGAACTGTTCTGATGAACAGGAGAGCTTGTTGAGTTCGGCAGGTCAGACGATCAGAGAAGACGCAGCGACCGCTCGGTCTAGTGGCTGGGGCTAGTGTCTGCTCAGACTGACGCATGCGTTAGACATGCAGAGTTGTGGTTTCAATGCCGTCTTCTCTCAGTGTAGCACAAAAAAAAAAACGGAATTAGAGGCATTGTCTCTGCTTGGGTAAGCTATGCTAAGATATTTTTCTGCATGAGCTCAGATTACCAATTTCAGGTGGACATCCTTATTTTCGACCAGGGTGCAGTCACTGGACACACAGACAGCAGACTGTACTTTACTTTGGATCCAATAATTTTTTTCTTTAGAGCTATATAGCGCCATGACATCATGGAGATTCCAGCGGTGACCCCTCCTTCCTAGAAGCTGTGATGAAAATAGGTTAATTCAGTACATTCTGGGATTCAGAGTTCTGACCTGTCTCTTTGGTTCTCTGGTGCCGTTAAGTCCCTCTATTTCCTTCAGCTGCTGGGCACAACACCACAAAAGTTTAATATGATCTAGTTGCTTTTATTAGACACATAAAAACAATTATTTCAATGGTCACTAAAATACCATAGCGTTCATTATTACAGTGGCAATATTCTATTTTGGTGAGGTCAGCACAGGGGGCTATGGGATGCTGTCTACAAGATCTAGGCATAGTTTATGCTACAAGAGTCCATGAAAACAGCCAGATGTATGTGACACTTCCACGAGGAAAACAGTTCAGGAACATCAAATCAAAAGACAAGTACACTTAAAAACTACTTCTTTTACAAAGCTGTGAGGAGAAACGTCCCCTGCTGAGAATAAATTAAACCACCAGCCCAGTTTGTAAGTAAGTAAACAGTATGTCTGTTTACATACTTACAAACATTCTTCTGGTACCACGGGTTCTTGAGTCGATCGAGAATTATTTACACTGTCTCTCACATGCTGATGTTTATTTGCACACTTCTAGCTTCTCGGGGAGTGTTTGTTTGGACATTGATGGAAATTGCATAGTTCTTTCACTTGAAATTTAGATTTTTGCACACTTAGCTCCTCGGGAGGTGTTTTCGTTGCATTCAACTTCAACATTATGTCTTGATTTTTGTCTGTGTTATGTGTGAATTCTTAGCTGGTGTCTCACCAAAATTTTTATTAAAGTAACATAATGACAATAAAGACTCTTGATTGAGTCTTGATTGATGGCCTCCCTGGAGTCGTCTGCTTGATCGACATATTGCTTAGGTTGTTTCAAAACAGTGTTACCTCAATAAAAGTGATGAGTTGCACTTCTTTAGTTTCTATATCCATGTTTTTTTGTGACAAGAAATATTTCCATACACATTTTACTATTGTGTAACTGAAGGAAAAGTGTAATACAGCTGTGTGTGGCACTGTGTGGGTGAGGGGAGGGGGGCACTGTGTCCTTCTATGTCCCATATAGCCAGGGACAACAGTTTTAGTTGTATCTCTTTGAAAGGGGTTTAAATCCAAGAAGGACGGAATCGTACATTTTTTGTTTCAAATTTGCAGCACCAAATACAAAAGACTAAAATTTTCAGCTGCTCTATGTTTGGGTTTCTCCACAGCTGCTGATGGTGATTACTGGCGCCTATTGAACCCTGGAGAGTACAGGGTAACAGCCAAAGCTGAGGGCTACAGCCTCGTCACTAAGAAGTGCGAGGTGGGCTATGCGATGGGGGCCAGCAGGTGCGACTTCACCATTGGCCGAAGTAACTTGTTCCGAATCAGAGAAATAATGGAAAAATACAAAAAGCAGCCAATCGGGTTGCCAGCGAGGCAGTTTCAGGCCCACAGGCCCAGAGAGAGACGTCTGGGAACATAATGACTTCATGAGGAAGCCAGGCGAGGAATTAAAAGAAAACATCTGCTCTGATGAGACTGGGGTTGGAGTCCTGGTCCAGGTTTGGACATTTGTCAGGTTCTTCAGAATGGTGTTGGAGTGAATGAATTTAAATGTGGACAGTATTTGTTCCTTGTGTTCTCAATAGACATATCATTCTCATAGCTGAGGTTAATATCCATGCCGTCAAAGCCGAAGTTTATTTCATGTCTCGCAGCAGTATAAAGATTTCTACCCCCATTGTTGTGACAGAACCTAAAAAGTTAAGCTATTTTTTCTGAATGAAAGGGAAATATGAATGACCAATACAAAGCCTGTATGAAATTGCAACTATGTACATACAGGTGCAGTGCAATAAATTTGAATATCACGCAGTGATGTATTTCAAGTTATTATTTCTGTTAATTTTGACAGTTACCGCTTAAAGCTAATAAATGTAGTTATGCAAGATGCGTGTCCACCTTTTTTTTTTTTTACCATACTTTTCCCTTCTATATTAAAAATCATTCTGTTAGTTTATTTAAAACTATTTTTTTGCTTAGAAACTGAATTTTTAAAATTTTAATTGAAAACTTGAAATCACTTTGTGTGTAATGAACCTACAGAAAATATCAATAGAATTACTTAAACGAACATGTCATTAATTTTTACGATCTTCTAATTTATTGACTTGCACCTGTACCTAACTTATGTAACACGGTAGTATGTAAATCATCCTAAAAGTTTTATTATCTGCACTTTGGTATGATTTTTTTTTTTATTCAATTTGCTTTTTAGTTGTTGTTTTTTTTAATAAACCTTTGCACAAGTGAAACTTGCTTAATTGGTCCTTTGTGTGGAATTTGATAATGGAAAGTACTCTAGAGACCAATTAGTTTTTCCGTATTTTTTTATCACATTTTATCTTACAGCTTTTTTTTTTTGATACCCCTTCAGTTTATTAAATGAAACACAAGCCAGAAAATCGTTTAAATGGAGCATAGACTGTCAAGGGAAAATGTGAAGATATGCAATGCATAAATAGTACAAACAGCATTTAGAACTTTCTATAAATGGTTTTCTAGAAAATAAGAACACAAAAATAAGAACATAGATAATATAAAAAAGCTGTATTTGATGACCCATTGTTCTTTATGCCTCATGAATTTGTCCATTTGTATGTAAAAAGGTAATCCCTTTCTCATTATAGCTCTTGTTTTTGGAATGCGTTTCTTTAAAATGTATGTAAGGGTTGTGCTGCAATAGAAGAAATGGGACATTGAATGTGTTGGTTTCTGTGTCAGAAATCAGCACTGAATCCAGCTTAAGGGAGCTTTTACTAAAAAAAGAAATAACGAAAAGGATTTCAAATAACCGTGAGAAAATGAAAAAGAAAAAAAAAGCCTCATAGTTAACCACAATACATGGCTTTGTGGTGAAAGAACCTCACTGGAGGACATGGAACAAAGGTTGCCAAAGCAACAAGTTCAATTTATTCCAAGTAAAAACACAAAAGATGCTACAAAAGGGTAGTGGACGTATTAAGAAGATTGAAAAGGAAAAATACAAAAATCAATTATAGATTTTTATGGCAAGATCTAAAAGGAATTTTCCATCATTTTTTTTTTTTTTTTGTGTGTGTGACTTGGGGTCAAAAGATTTAACAGATTTCCCCAGTTTTCCTCCTGTAATAGAAAAAGCTGAAAATATTAACATACCTATTAAACACCTTAAAAGCCACATTCACTGTTCATTAGCAGTTCTGGTGATTCTTATCATATAAAGTGACAGGTATAAAATTGTAGTCAACAAATTAGAATATGTGTTCCAATGAGACTTTTTCTTAAAGTCCCTTTTGAAAATACCTTTGAGCAGGTGTTAAACGTGCTTTCCATGTATTCCGTAAAAAAGGTTAAAAGTAAAACAACTGGACTTCTATTCTGAAGCTGAGGACATTTCGCTTCCCATCCAGAAAACTTTCTCAATTCAAAATGTCTGGAGTAGTGTGGAGTTCCAAGCTTTATGGACCTGCCGGGGAGGCCTAGTTAGAGCTTAGATTCACATGTAGATTCACCTGGAACTGATCGTACCTCACAATGGAGAGTTGTTGGGCTCATCGCGTGCTTGGCTCACAGGAGAAATGTTGTGGTCACCTTCATGGAGGTGGGGATTGGGGTGAAACTTGGCAAGAATCAAACCTATTGCTGTGTTGTAAGTTTTTGAAAGTTGAAACCTGAGCAGAGGAGGGCTTAGGTTTCAACTTTCAAAAACATACAACACAGCAATAGTTTTGGTTGTGAATTGAGAAAGCTTCCAGGACGGGAAGCGAAACATCTTCAGCTGGAGAATAAAAGTCCAGTTGCTTTGTTTTTTTTTTTATTTTTTTTTATCCATAAAGTGGATATTTCAAGACAATATGACTGACTTCATCAATTCAACACTGCATCTCGCACCAAAGCAGACGGGGCCACATCAATAAGAACATGTGTCTATGACCTCCAGGCATTCTGCTGTGCATTCCTTATGCAACAGTTTATCAGACATTTTGAAATATTTATTGCTTCTTTGCTTATTTTAAACCTTAAATATGCACATACAAAAATATTTTCAGACTCTGCATTGCTGTTCTTTCTATTTGGCAAGTACCTTGAAGCATTGGACTCTGACCCATTGTTTTAATAGAAAGTAATGGCACCATTTTCTAGTGCACATCTCATGCTACCAGTGAGCATTGTTCTTAGGAAATAAGGCACAAATGTATTTATTAATTAATTTTATAATATTGGTAGACCATTGTAAAAAAAAAAAAAAAAACTCTGACACTTTATTATTTTACAGTTTTTACTTAGTGTACAAAGCCAATCAATGATTTAGAATATTATTGAAAATCATTTCAATTCAGCTACTCGACTCACTAAGGTCTATTTTATTTTATTTATATAGCAGCAATTCACAACACATCTCATCTCAAGGCACTTCATCAGTGGAGTACTTCATATACATATTATAAAGCTGTTATTTCTCTTAAATATGATTATTTTCTGCTTACAGTTTATGAAAATACAACAATAAAGATTACAATAATACATCTGCTAAATTTAAAAGAAAGTAATAAAGAAATGTGGGCTTAATGAAAAGTATGTTTACCGCCTGCTAACAGGTTGTTATTTTGACAAATGAGCCTCATCAGAACGCATATCCTATACTGAATATTATTACATAATATCGTTATTTTGTGTACAACATACCTAAGTCTGTTGTCCACTTGTGTGTAAAGGAGTAAAACAAATTAGTTTTTACAAAAAAGATTAAATTTAAGTAAATAAGCTTTGGACAACCATGGGGAATATTGAGGAACTGAGAGAAGTTGTCATAGTTCATGTATGAAAGGGTAATATCCCTTCATTTCCACATAAGAATCTCACATGAGAATCAAGCAGGTTGATGTAGATTAAACCAACAACTGATCACTGAAAGGAGATCTTCACAGGCTTTTACGCTCAAATCTTTGTTTAGGATCAACCTCACTATGAAGAAGGCCAGAAACTGAATGAAGGTAAATGCATCTGCATAGAGATATTATTGCCACAGTTAATTTCCACAATTGACATTAATTATTACTTTGTTTAAATATCCCGCTTGACTGAGCATCTCTGATGGAAAAGAAACTCGGCTACATGCCCATAACTTGGCCGTAATGACTGTGGGTAATTTTAAAGATCATTCATGATCTCACTTCTGCAGAAGTGAGATAGCATCTTGGGAGTGTCAGGATGGAAGGACTCTAATTATCAGCGCTCTGCTGGGGCTTTTACGGATCACTGGCTTATTCTGACAACTCTGGCTTCCTTCTCTTTGGCCACCGTGTAATTAGAGGAAGACTCCAACCTCTCTTATCTCATCCTCCAAAGTTATTGAACAAAGTCTTACACAACTGTCATCATCTCAAAGCACTGGACTGTGTGAGACTTGTCAGGAAGTGTTAATATTACAATTCTTTCTGCAGCTCAACATCAAACTCCGAGTGTGAGGCAGGTGAAATACATTTGTAAGTCCTAGAGATAGAGTAGTCCTTGCTGCTTTGAGCTATTAAACATTCATTTAGTAATAGAACATCATCAGAACTTCAAGGTTTTTAATGTTACACTGATCATATAACAATGATCCAAGGTTTAACTAACATGAACCCTAATCTGTCCTTTAAAGTGATAAAGCACATATGTAAATGTAATATCTTTTTATGTATGGATTCCTCTGTCCAACAACCTGGAGGATTTTACTGTTTGTAGATTTGAAGGGAAGAAACTACTCTCCAGCTTTGGACTGTTTTAGAGAAAATACTTTTACCATAAATGTTTTATAAGGGCAGCTTAATTTTTAAGAAAATAAAGTATTTTGTTATTGTTAGTTCTTGGGTGTGGCTAAAATCACAACCAGCAGGTCAGAGCTTAACACATTTGGTAATCAGTCAGAAAAATCTCTCTTGGGTCCATCTCTACAGTTTTATGCAATGTAAACAGAAATGCTCAAGAACCTTAGAATAGCGTTAATACACACAAATGCACTGAGAACAGTGCACAGTATAATACAAAGCACAACAAAAGCAGATTCGTCATTGCTCTATAGAGGAAAAAAGAAACTGACTGTTCGAAATCAAGTGGGTGTCTGCATTTTTCTTTACAACCTGAAATATTTACTGTATAAACTGAGACATATTTGAAACTATAGCCTCCCAGTGAAATACTATATTAATATTTAGTTGCATAAACAGTTTTCCTTGGAACTGTTTCACATCTGTGCTGGATGGAGTTGACCAACTTCTGGCACCTGTGGTACTTCAGCCGAAGGCAACTGGACTATATTTCGCAATTCCCTCAGCTTTTTCCCTTTTGCCACAAAAAACAGAATGTATGATATCACACACATTTTTTCTTTGTTGGATTATGGTCCAGGAACTGGTCTGCCCACATCATACTATTGATCTTGTTGGTCTGGAACCAAGTTGTTGCTACTCACTGGTGTGTTTGAGGCCATTCAAGGGTATTTCCTTTTATCCATAGGGCAACATAAACTCTTTAAAAATATTGCTGTATTAAAGTTTATCTATGATACCTGATATCCAATACACACTCCTGACATCTTAGTATGAGGGACTTTCCCATATCATGGTACTTGAGCCACCATGCTTTGCAGCGGCATACATTTCATGTGTGAAGGATGTCTAAAAAACTGTGTTGCGCCGTTTCTCTTAAAGGTGACCTATTATGAAAAAAAAAATACCTCTGCACATTTTTGTATTTTCATTTGGGTCTCTACTGCTTCTAGAAACAGTCCAAGCGCTAAAAAACAAACAAACATCCAGCCATTTTTTTGGCATTAAGTACATGTTTTGTTAGTTGTCTGGAAAATGAGCTGTTTCAAAAACCTCCCGATTATTACATCACAATCGGCTGGCACTGCCCCTCACCTAACATCCCAAGTCCAGCCTAGCCCTTCACCTAGCAGCCAAAGTGGAGTTCCTCCACTTTGTTCTCTGTCAGCTGGTTTTACCTGTGGATGCGCTGTACAATGGCTGCAGGAAAGGACAAATGTTCTGCTGTTGGCTGTAATAAACAACCTGTGTCCGTCCAAACTTTCTCAGTCATGGAGAACAGAGATGTGTGGTTTCATTTTTATTTCATTTAATTATTTTTTATGGCAATGTCCCAGTAATGTTGCCAAAGAAAATTTAAGTTTGTGTGAATCACCTCACGGACGATTGTTTAGAAAACTACTGACATTACAAGGAAGGATTTACCAAAAGACTTCTACTAAAGGAAAGTTCTGCCCTGACTGTTCGTTGGAAATCTGTAGATGAGGTTCAAAATTATTTGTAGTGTGTGTTTTACATTGCTGTTCGGCATGAACATATTTGTCATTTAACACAAGCTAACACTAATACTAGCCTACAGTGACCAGATTTCTGGGGGAAACTCCCCGTTTTGGATGACCTGTCCATGGTAATATTTGTCCCATAGACCTATCCAAATGTTTAAAAGGGAGCATAACAGATGACCTTTAAATCCAGTTAGTGTGTTTGCAACCTCTTCATGAAACATTAACAGTGGAACTTGGCAGTGCAGTCTTGTTGAATACTTAGCTTTATATGGGCATCTTCTAATTGTTACATTACACAGAAGTAACTGTGATCACTTTGTACATTATAATTACCTGAGTCGTTGCCATTTTTTTTCATTTAAGCTGGGCAACCAATTATTTCCTTTGCTTCCACTTCTTTCTAACTAGCTTGTAAATCAAAGTACTCTGTTCTGTTCCCATGTCTGTGACAACCAACTACATTAAGAAGGATTTGCTCAGTAACCAGTATGTACAACATTTGCTACTTCCGTCTTCATACAAGGCCCACCTGCTTATTCACTGAATGACTGACCCTTGTTGAAGTATACACTGCTGTTTTGGTGGACCCCCCCCCCCTTCTCCCCCCAATAATGACTCAGTTACACAAAAGAGCTACAACAAAAAAATCCAGCTACAGTGCTGAATGAGTGTAAAACAAGACATATGCTGAGACAGTGCCTCTTCTCATCCGTAATAAGAGCTTGTTGGACAAATTACTGTCCAGACTTTTTCCATATGGGCTCCAGACAATTGCCGTGAGTAAAGCCGGTGTCAGTAGATGTGGGATGGGTTTGTAGAGTGTGCACAATGTGCAGTGTAGCTAATGTGGTCTGCAACTGCTGATATTAGGCAGATGTGGAAAGACAGACAGGCTTCTTTAGATGTTGGTCATGTCTTTGATATTTTACAGCACTGACCTGGATACCAGGAAGGTGAGTCGCCCCAGAGTGTTGCTGAGCTCCTTCTGAACCTTCCTCTTTTTAAACGTCAGGGTCAGAGTGGACAGGCGCTTTAGCAAAGATTGACATAATGTGATTTTTTTATATATATTTATATATTCCATTTGTTTTATTTGTTTTATTTGATGGTTTTGATAGGTGCAGTCTAATGGCTGAATCTTTGAACAATATTTTGCACAAAGATTAATAAATAACTAAAAAAGTGAATATTCTACTTCAAAAAGTGGCAGATAAATAAATCCTATTCAGTTTCATGTTAACTCAAACATTATTTTGGTCATGCTCAATATTTAACATTTTTGTGTTTATTATTGCATTGTAGCTCTAATGTTTTGTGTTTCTCAGTGACAGTTTATTTTTTTTTAGCTTGTTTCTATAGGAAGAAGTGTTAAGTAGTAATAAACACAGAACAGTTTAGCATTCACAGTCTAAGCTAATATAAAATGCATGTCAAAAGTCAGGCTTTAGGTTAGAAAGAAAGCATGTAAAAATCCAAATATAAATCAATATTCATTAATCTAAACCAGTCTACAGTAAGTAGGATTGTATTCCTTCTGGAAGCAAAAGTTCCAGTAAACTATTTTGAGAAGCTTGAGGAAAACAAATGGTTTAACTCAAATCAAACCAAATTCTCAGGAAGTACATAACCCCTGATTATTGAAAAAGCTTAAAAAAGAATTCTCATTCTTCTTTCATTGAGCAAATAGAAATAACCGTGTTAACTCTACTTGACAGCAAACAAAATATCAAGTCTGATTTAGTGTCAATATTTCAGAAAACAGCGTCTATCTCTTTTCATATACTTTATGTAAGTATCTTGATTCGACTGCAACCGCATAATGATAATTTATGACCCGCATTTCTTGGCATACAGAGTTGAACAAAATGCAAATATGGCAGAAAGAGAGAAAGGGTAAGCATAAGCAACGTCTGCAAAGTTCCTCTGGATGTAGGGCACAGTAAGACCTGGGAGTTTGCTTTTACATTTGTGAATAATTGCATCTGTATCTGTGGAAAAACACCGCAAAATAAACATTTATTCTTTTTTGTGACTGCACTGTTACTGAAATTACTGGCTTCAATTGCATTTCTAAAATAGATTTGTTCAAATAGCAGGCGATCAGTATCTCATGATGTATTCAAACAAATAATGCTAAAAAAAAAATCTTCTCTGCATTGCAGCAGTAAATTATCTTGGACTATTAATGAAGTTTATGAGTATTGTATCAATGCATTAAGTGCTTCACTGAATCTATCCCTTTATTTTACAGGAAGAGGTGTCCACTTTTCACTTTGAGTTGTGGTTTATTTGTCTCCCAGGGGCGTCCGTTGTCCGAGCGTGTTGAAGCCAACTATGATTAAGCTGTGTGTCAGGGTCAGCGCCACCCATCTGAGGATAATCATTGATTCCTGGGGAGGTAATCAGTGGACAGAACCTGAGCCATTTCCAGCCAGGGCTATCTCAGCAAGCCACTGATGTTGTTACATTACTACCTGAGCTGCAGTGTGAACCGAAAACTGAGTCCCTGTGTCACGGACTTGATTGCAGGCGGATTCTCTGCAGGTATCTAACTTACATAACTCAAATCGTTTCTGCTCCTCCAACCTGACTGGTGTTTTTTGACGGAAATCTGCCCCAGATAGGAGTATATTTATTTATCAACCCTACAGTGCCTTGCAAAAGTAATCATATCTCCTTTTCACGTCTGCTATGTCACAGTCTCAAATTTTGTGAATTTGATCGCAATTTTATGTAATCAACCAACTTCAAGCGAAACCTAATTATAAAATTAAAGGAAAACTTGACACGGTTTCATGACGTGACCAACTGGGACAAATGAGCAGCATTGACTGAATACGCCGCAAACGGCTGAACGCGCTGCAACAGAAAAAAATGCTGCAAAAAGTGTTGCGATCACAGAAAATAGAATGTAGCAAATGCACACACACACACACAAAAGCGACAGAAAAACACTGCAAAAGAAAACTGCAGCAAGTAAAAAGAAAATGCTGCAAAGTCACCCTAAAAGAACAGAAGTGTGCTAGACCACGGAGGGAGAGTCGATTACTAAGTCAGGTAAGGCCAGGCCTTCGATGAAGTCATTAACAAGATCCCCAGAAGAAAGTTGGAGGGAAGAAAGAAAGGGTATGTTGTTCGAGATTTTTTTTTTTAAACAAATGGCTGTGATCTTTCACAACATTATAGAATATCAGCATATTTACGCAGGTAATATTAGTATGCTTGTCTTTACCGAGTCCCCCTCCTCCCCCTAGTGGTGTGGTGCAATTCCCTTCCATTTTTAGAGCAAACCTGGATTTTTATTTAACTTGCTGCAGCAATGACTGTGCTTTTGACATATGAGATCCTGATCTCGTAATTCTGACATATTATCTCAGAATTATGACATCTTATCTCGTAATTAAGAGAAAAGATCTCATAATGTGGAGATCAGGATCTCGTAATTATGACATCTTCTCTCGTAATTATGACATTATCTCGTAATTATGACATATCTTGAATTATAACATACTATCTCGTAATTATGAGAAAAGATCTCATAATTACGAGATAAGATGTCATAATTACGAGATCAGGATCTCGTAATTATGAGATAAACTGTCTGATTTTTTTTTTTCTTTGGTGAATGCAATATGCTTCCGAAGTTTTCAGTCCTTGCAGCATTTTTCCTTTTGCTTTTTCTGTGATTGCAGCAATTTCTTTTGCAAAGGTTTATTTTTTGCAGTAGTTGAGTTTTAGAGTTTGCATCATTCTATTTTCAGTGATTGCAGCATTTTTCTTTTGCAGCAATTTTCTGTTGCATTTGCAGCGCATTCAGTTGTTTTCTGCACGTTTGCCCCTGCTGGCCACCATAGTTTTGCAATAGTTTTAGCAATTAGAATTTAAAGAGTGTAGAGCATTTTTGTCAAAACTGTTGCACAACAAACATTATTGCCACTACAGCTGCAACTGTGTGAGACTCAGACAATGGCTGTGTCCCAATTCAGGGGCTGTATCCTTCAAAAGACCGGGCTACGTGGGCTGCGAAAAAGAGAAGACCAGAAGAGATTGGCTTGTGAATTGGGACGGTCTAGCTTCCACTGGCTGTCCCCGCCCTTACCTTAGCCTTACTCATGTTGCTGAGCAACCGAGACAGCGCGAAGCAGCTGAGTAGCCAAACAAATGGAACCCGAAGGTCAATCCTGCTGTCTCCTCTGCTCTGTGAATGACTGTAGGCCTACACAGTTTTTATTTTACCCTTTACATATTCATTATGACCAACAATCTTATATTTAAAATGTTGCTTTATCATCTTTTATTATTTTCTAATTCATTAATAAGCTACATATAAAATTTTATGTTGAAATTTAGCACAAAGCAAAATTCTGTGATGACAAGTTGATTGGTCAACGTGGCGGCCAAACGACCAATCACATGAGGGCTATACCATTATGTGAAAACAGACAGGGGTGAAGCGAGTGCAGCAGGGAGTAGAAATTTAGTTTTTTAGGTTGTTCTGTAAAATTAACTATGAGGAACAAATTTCCCCACTATGGGACAGTAAAGGTATTTCTATTCTATTGAACATAGGTAACAATAGTTTGAAAAAAAAGCAGTATTTATTATGCCTGAATTTAAATTAGCTGGTTACCTTTTTGATGAATGTGCACTATTTGTTTTAATATTTGTGGACTAGAGTTTAACTTAGCCCTGAAGTACACTTGAAGGGTTGTGTTTTATATGAATAGATTTGTAATGTAATTGCATGAAAATGCTTTGTTACCTAAAAAGAAATCCAGAATGTAATATGCAAGTAAAACTTTATTTATTTTTTTGTTTGTGACCATTTTCAATACAGGGGCAGCTGATGTATTGATGTTAAGTCAACCAGAAAGGGCTGAGCTTTTAACATTTGGATCCTCGAACTTTTTAGCTGCAGATTTATCGTTGTTATTCATAAAAAAATTAATTATTTGCTAGTTTGCTTTCCCCCCTTTATTTCTATTACTCATAAAATAGGCCAAAGTAATTATGTGTAATTACTTAGTGCAGTGATAAATACAAGTTTCAAAAATGCAAATGTGTTACACCATGTATTGGGTGTGTCTCTTTTCTAATTGACCTGAATAAAAGGACTGACCTATATCCTGATTATTAATTAATGGATAAGCAAGCTTTGAAAGTGTTGCGTTTCAATTATCATGTGACGAGAAAGGATAGAGCAAGGTTTTGGTGCACACACAGAGAAAGCTTGATCTTCTATGTGCAGTAATTTCACGGAGAAGCGTCTGCTCACCTCACCTCAGCAATCCTATCACAAGTGCGTAAAGTTAAAAGGTCAGAAAAATAAGAAGGCGCTAAGCTAGTTTTACAATGATAGGTGCAGAAATGTTTGTAAAAGTTCCTTCTAACTCTTCCCAGAAGGGTAGATTTATGGCAATATGTGTGCCATATGTCTTGTTTTTTTCATCTAAGGGCCCTTGGCTATTATTTATGCTTAAAGGATGTGTGAAAAGCGTGAAATGCATCATTTTCCAGCAGCACAAACTTACATGTAAATCTAAGAAAGTTCAATCATTTATTTCTTCGAATATTTCTATTAATTTAGGAAAACCCCAGTGAGATTTTTTTTTAACAAAAACACTGGTGCCAGACTTAGTGCTCCTGCTGTTAATACTCTCAGAAGCCCCCTTTTGCGAATATGAAAGCACTTCCTAGAACTTTTATCAAGCTTGGTGCATTCAGGCCATTCTTCTTTGCATAACCTTTCAAGGTCGTTCATGGTGCTCTAACCTCCGTTATGCACACTTCATCTCCCTACACTGCTTTTCCACAGGACTTGGAGCTTAAGATAACCATGGAAGGTGTATTTTGTGTTTAGTGGACTGTTTCTGTTTGGAATTGCTGCTAGGTCGTTGTCATAATTTCATACAAGTACCCTTTTAATGCTACAGGTATCCTAGCTTCTCTGGGTCATGTATGAGTCTTTGTGGTTTTACTAAGAAAAAGGCCCAGGTGAGAAATTTCAAGATTTCTCTGATAGATTTCGCAACATTCTGGATATTTGAATGGAAAACATTTGTGCAGCAGAGTAAGGCTACGTTCACACTGCAGGCCTTGATGCTCAATTCCAATTTTTGCTTAAACTGGATTTTATGGTTTGTTTGTTTGTTTGTTTTTGCGTGGTCGTCCATACCAATAAAGAGGTCTTAGTTAGTCCAAAGTGACCCGCATGAGCAAACGCTTGCTCTTGCTTTCATCACAGCTGTATGTCCTTTTCTTAAACCACAATACTGCAACGTGATTGACCGATCCATTGTCGAACGGTTGAAGCAGGAGTGGGACAAGATTGATGCTCGTGTGTTTGTGAACGTACAAAAAGCGTGGAAATTCAGTTTGCAGGCAAGGTTAAAAAAGATCAGAATTGTGCATTTCACACTGCCATGATAATGATGTATATGAGTCACAAATGGCAAAAAGATCCGATTTCGGTTGCATTTGGTTGCTGTGTAAACATGGCCTTATTTGCCCTGCATGACCCACAATTCTGGAAACAACATGATGCTGGAATTGGCTTTGGATTCAATGATGTGGTAAATGACTATTGCACTTTTGTTAGATTATTACTGTCAACGCATGCTACATATTTAAACCGGAACCCATTTAAGAACCTCAGGTCAAGTATGAAACCTTGATCTAGGAAGGTCTAGATGCAGAAAAAGTAGGTAAATAGATAAAAAGGAGGTCATTTAGTAGAGTTCAGAAAAAAATTACTGGTTTGTTTTTTCTGTGTGCTTTTAGTTTTTATTATGTTTTTAAATAAGATCAATAAAAAGCATACACACTGAGCATAATTTAAAAAAATAACCACAACTCAGTGTTCTAATTTTTATCAGAATAACAACCACAATCAACAAAAAACCCTGATCTCCAAATAAAATCGCATTGTTGTCTATTTGTTGTCTTTAGCAGCTTCCAACTTAAGTTTAATAAATAAATTGAGGTTCATAACAAAAAAAACATGAAGCAGTCAAATCACCAACAAATAGAATGAGGTATGTTACACCAATATGCAATAACTAAAATCTCATTTACATTTGAAGCAGCACATTCTGTCAAATTCCAACATAAAATACAAGTACAGATATCAAAAGAGCCAAAAAATATTTATCTGAATTTCCGTCTGTCATTATATTTTATATTTACCTCCTTTACAATGAAGTAATGTAATGCATGTCTGTACAAAAAAAATACAGAGGCAGGTGTAACAAAATAGGCAGAAATAAATAAGGCAGTCATTGACTCTTTTTACAGTATAGGAAAAATACACATGTGCTAATGTAAATGGAAAAATCCCCACATGTTACAGAAGTTAAGGCATCACCTGTTTTTTAAAATAAAAAGCATGAATGTCAGATTACAATATTAGGTTTAAAACAAATATCTGCATTTAGAAACTTAAATGCATGTGTGATATTTAAATCACTGGGTAACTGAAGTCACTTGGCACTGTTTCATCTGTATCTTACCAATGTAGTATATGTTCACTAAAATGGGTTAAAAACACAAGTGTCAACTAAAAGTCACAACACTGAATAATCAGCTGTGCAAAAAAATTAAAGTTAAACTAAAAGTTAAAACTTTTTGTTTTACTTTTTATTTGGGTTTTATGTGATGGACCAACAGAAACTTGTGCATAATTGTGTAGTGTTTTTTACCAGCAAATGTCAAGAAATTCATATTTCTTTGATATTGCTGGTAAAATTGGTGTTGCTAAACATTTTTAGTTGTAAAATCAAGGTGGCTAAACATTTGTGTTTAGCCACCTTGAATCATCACTTTGGCAAACAACTTGTTGATGCAGTTTTAGCTGCAGGGTAAAATAGTTCAAGTTTACTCAGATTGGACAGGAGCCTCTATTAACATCAATTGTTAAATCTTGTTACAAATTCTGAGCTGGATTTAGATTTGGACTTTGGCAGAGTCAGTCTAAAACACCTAAAGCAGTCCACTGTAATGATTGCTGTCTTGACTTTCAAGCTTTTGCATCTTCTGTCGGGGTTGCTTTAAGGATTGCCCTGTAAACAGCTCCACAAATCTTCCTATATCATATCATCTATATAACAGCTTCCTATATCAGTAAAAGAAAATCGTGTGCTCAGCATGATGCTACCACCACCATATTCTACATGAGAATTGTGTGTTCAGGGTGATTTCAGGGTGATTTTGCTGAAAAGCAAAAATCAAATTCTTCTTTGCATGTCTGAACACTGGACCGCTCAAAACCAGACTGCAGGGTCCTATATTTGCACACCCAAATATAGAATTAACTTTATGGAGTTCCCAGTACAATTTGTACAGAAAATGTTGTGTGGGTACGATTAGCCGAATACAGGTTTAAATAACTGACTAGAAACTCTCTGTTTGGCTGGACTCTGACTGGATTTAGGCCACAGTTGATCTTACAGTGCCTTTCAAAGTAATTCATACTCAAGGCCAGTGGGGACTCAGGTGAAAGAATTTGTCAACAGGACAGCCATTCATTTTGCACTCCAGACTTCTGCCATTCATGAAAGAGTGATACAAAGAAAGTCATATTAATTTATGTTTGCTGCAAGGCATGTGGCGACCAAACAAACATGGGGAAGATGGTGCTCTGCTTAGATGGGACCAAGACAGACCTTTTTGGCTTACACGACATGTGGCGGAAAAATAATTATGAGCTTCATCTTGAACATACATACCGTGAAACATGGAGATGGTAGCATTGTGCTTCGGGGTTATTTTTTTTAAAGCAAGGGCAGTAAAGCTGGTCAGAGTTGCAAAGCAAAACCTTTAAGTGGCTAAAGCAACAACGAAATGGCTGAAATAAAAGTATGGCATGTTGAGGCAAGGATGAATTGGCAAACATTTCAGACTGATACCCCGAAAGACTTGCAGCAAAATGTGGTCCTACAAAACTACTGAATCAACAGGCCTGAATACAAATGCATGTCACAATATTTAGATTAAAATGTAGTGACAACACTGTGTATTTTTTTTTTTAAATTCACAAATTTGACAAAATCTGAAAACGTTCCAGAAGTATGAACACTTTTTCATCTATCCTGGTTAGATGCTCAATAAAGCACCACTAAATATTTAAAATCTTTGCATGTCTTCAGTCCCTTTACAGGTAAATTGGAGTTTAAATTATTGCAAGTTGTTTACAAAAAAGCTAATTATTTTTCTCAAAGATGACTTCAAATTACATTTTCACAAATATCAAAAGCAAAACTGTGGTCAAACACTGTACAATGATGTACTTAGAAACATAAACTGTAATTTACCAGTTCTTCCAAAGCACAAACATTATCAATCTCTCAAAAAACCTAAATCAGCAGCTGAAAGTGAGGGTAGTTAGTGCATTAAATAATTCTCTGTGGCTGACACTTACACTTCTGCTCAAAAAACCTGAACACAGCAAAATAAGTAGACACAAGTAAAACGCTGAGACACTGGGTGACTGTGCAGATAAAATGTACCACAATGCACTTCTTGGGGGTCAAAAGGTGAGCATGAGATGGATTACTTTGCACAATATTTCTGAAATACAGAGCTTTTTAAAAATATTCCACCTTGTATACCTTTAATAGAACAGTTGACTTGAACAGATGGGAACTCTTCATTTTAGCTTAACATTAGATAATTCGGCACCTGTGAAAATCTTTTGTCCTTTTAATTTTGGGAGTGATCTGCTTTCAAAGTATTCATTGCAGCCTTTAGATGATGAAAAGCCTTAAATAACCCAGGTACAAAAAGGGGATAATGATATGTTATAAATAAAAGACAAGAAGAAAAAGCATGCAAAACATAACCTGGAATATACAGGGTTTTTAGGGTTGACAGTGTCCAGGTTTAACATGGTAAAAAAAAAAAGTGCAATTTGCTAACTCTGCTGCTATGTGACTGGGCTAACACCTATTAACAATAGAAGCTATTACCTTGTTCAGTGATAAATGACGTGCAGTTCTATGAGTGCGACTAATTCACAGAAATATCACTTAACATAAGTGCAAATGAACAGAAATTATTAGCTATCGGCAGTTTTTCCACGCGAGGCATTCATCTTGGATTTTGATGTCAGGATTAGCGAAAGTCGTCTGACTTTTCAAGTTTGGATTCCAGCTATACTCCAGCAGATTTTGCAGAACTTGGTCCTCAGACATACAAACTTATTGGACCTATTTTCTTATCTGAGCCCAAACACAAGGACAAATTTAACATGCTAACTACTACTACCACGTTGATATTAATCCCATACCGTCTCTCACTTCCAAATGTGTATTCGCACAAGTCATTCTCTGAGGGGCTGACTGTTTAGACATCCATCTAAATTGCACAATTGGGCAACTAAATTTATTGCACGGTATCGCAGTCTGCTATCTGACTTTTTGAATTTAAAATTAGCCCATTAGCTGCTAAGGACTATTTGCACGGTTAAGCCCCTCAAAGAGTGTTGTTGTTACCCAGTGCAATCAAGTTTGTTAAAAAAAAAAATGTCTGCATGTTATGTGAAACTATGTGCATTTTGAGCCTGTGTCTGACTCATCAAAATTTCATTATGTTAACAGACAATAACGATAAAGCGTCTTGATTCTGAAAGGTTAACAATGCAAATACGTTTGGTTAAGCAGTGACAGTTATTGCAAGAGCCTCTGGTTTAATAGTGCCTCTTAAAATTCAGTTTTGCCAGCTAACAAAGAGCCTCATACGAGGTGATTACAAATAGAAAAACAAAAGAAAAAGGCTAAGTCTTTAATGAAAGATGTAATTTTTTTATGATTAAGACTGAAAGCTTTCTGGTTATTGGTTACAGTTGTGGTGTTTCAAAACTATTATCTAACAGGGATTTACATTTTATAGGGCAGATTTTTAAAGAATTTTCAAAATCAGTATTCAGTTTTCTCAGTTTTTTTTGTCATATTGTGTGAATATTAATGAATGCAAAATAAATTAACTGAACAATGACAGCTACAGCAACTGGTTTAATATTTCCAACTATCCAGTTTGGCCAGGTCACTGAGAGCTTAACAAGAGACGCTCACATATACACAAATAAGAAGAAAAAAAAGTCATATTCTTCTGAAAATATGTCACAGCAATCAAAATAAATGCATATATGTAAATAAGTGTCGTAACTTGTTTGTTTAATTTGCAGTGGGATTTACCCCATGATGCCCAAATTCCTGAGAAAGGTTGTATAGCAGCAGTGTTTGCTGTGATATACTTTGGGGGGGACTTTGCAATTTAAATGTTAACTTTTGTTGCTACATACTTAAATGGTGTATAAACTAGTCACTCACAGCACCTTTCACAGACTCACATCTCTTTTTTTCCCCCCAAAATATATCTTAAAACAAATATTCAACAAAGTCAATAAACAACAAAGTAACTGTACCCTTTTGGTATCCTACCCTAGATGTAATAGCGGTGCTAATAACCGACCGTGTTTCCTGTGTGAGCTCATATGCATCTCCAGGTAGAGGGGAAAGTCTGCAGTCTATTGTCCTCACAGCGAGTTCACTGCACTAATCTGCAGCTCTGGGCCCTCCGTTTGATACTCCTGTGCAAAGTTTTGACCTTGTCAGTAATGATTTTTTTTTTTGTCTACCTCGGTATTTCGTTACGTCAGACCAAATTTAAGCAGAAGCGGACAAGAAACAGCAACATTTGTCCTCTTCTTCAGCAACGATGAATCGGCTTGTGTGCTGCCAGGTAACTCAGCGTCACTCAGCCGTGGGTATGCTGTTGCCCTGCTGCTCCAGCCGGCGCCCGGACGTGTTTAGGGAGCTTCGTTTTAGCAGCCTGTTGATGATGTCCGTGCACGTCTTCTTGTACTGGTGCCTCAGCAGGGAGTACACGAAGGGGTCACAAGCTGCCTTGCTGTAAGCCAAGCACTTGGAGACAATTCCCCAGTGAGGGTCGATAGGCACAGCTGGAAATAACTCCACGATCCTACAGGTGAATAGACAAGAGTGGGTGGTGAGAGCAAGGGGTGGAAAGGCAATTTAACAAGATATGCATGTCAGGAGCTTAAAGCTATAGTTGGTAATCGTGTTCAGAAATACTTTTTATTCCACTGGGTAATCGTGCTTCCATCCTGTATTGAACACTGTGTATTCAGAAGGAGTTTAAAAAAATGAATCTCTGTGGGAGATGCAGGCCTGTAAAAACTCGGACCAATTCTGTCGTTCAGTCCAAAGGGCAGGGATTTGTGAGAGTTTTGATCCTGTCAAAAAAAAAAAAAAAGTGCTCACATAACAACACGCACATTCCTTGTTAGTTTCCGCTTGCTGGCTGCGTATGTGCACTTGTGGTGTTTATGTATCCGGTTGGCTTAGCGGTTAGCTTCGGTGTTAGCCGTTCATTGTTGCTCCACAGCTCTCACCGTAATCTTTTGAACATGGCTAAGAGTCGCAAGGAAGAACAAACTGCATACAAGTTTATGAGGAAAAAAAGGAAGGCCTCAGTAGAATCAAATAAGAACAGAGCGGGTTTGGGAGATTTTTTCACGCGATCCCCCTAAGGAGCAGAAGAACAGGTAAGACGGTCTTGTGCATGCGCAGTTATTCAAACTGGGACTTGGAGAAACTTCAGGAAAAAATCGACGAATCTACCTTTAAATCGCTGTTGGGAACTAAATTAGGATGAAAGCTTTTTTACTAATGCAGTTTTAAACTTAAACTTGATCCACAAAGTTAAGTGAATATCTTTCTCTTATGTTTTCATTTTTCCAAATGAGGCTATTGTACATTTTAATTTTACCGTTCATTTACAACCTACAGTGCTTATCATGCGATTTTTTTATTTTTTTATTTTTCTAATTTTACTTAAATTTTAATTTAAAAAATAATTTCTGTGGCATATCTTTTATTGCTCCATCTGTTGTCCTCTGCTTTTCTGAGATTTATCTCCCCAGTGAAACTCTTTAGCTCATTCCAAGGGATCCCAAGGACTTTCAAGACAAAAAGGATTTAAATATAGTTGCTCCAGGGCCTTCTCCGTCTACCTAAGCATTTCCTCCCAATGGGAGGAGCCCAAAAAAAGAGGGACCTTAATCAGTGTGGATGAGTAATAGACATATCGCTAAATTCAGGGCTTTCCTTCTCTGCTCAGTAAAGACCTTTGCAAAAGACAAAGCAATGCCTGTATTATCCAAAAACAAAAAAAAGAGCAAACTTTACAGAAAAGTGGACAGTTTTTTTATGATGTAGCATTGAAGTCATACTTTTCAAGCTTTATATAGTTGAGAATTGGCCCGTATTTTAATACATCCATTTGTTTTTATCAACCCTAACCAGCTAGCTTGTGTCTATTGGAGAGAGCAGTTCTACCAACATGATGCTGCCTGTACCAAAATCCATGTTTGTAGTGGCATTCTCAGGCTGCATGTGTTCCACCACATAAAGCCTTGTGCATGCGGATCAAAAACCTCAAATTTGGTCTCATCTGACAGGCTTGTTACAAAATGCAAAGGGGACTTTTTGGGAACTTTTCAACAATGACTCCCTTCTTTCTGCTCTTTTATAAATTCAGATTTGTTGAGTGCATGACTAGCAGTTGTCCTGTCAACAGATTATCTTTAGAGATCTAATGCTCATCTTACCTTGACTGCCAGTTTCGGTGGACACCCATTTCTTGTTAGGTTTGCAGATGCGTTATAGTCTTATAGTCTGGAATGTTGTGATATAACCAAGCCCTGCTTTAAAGTTTAACAAAACTTTATCCCTGATGTACTGTATGTGCAGTATTCCTGAGTCTTCATGATGTGGTTTTCTTCACAGAGCAGTTGGCTTTGTACTGAGATTATATTAAATAGAGACAGATTCTACATACTAATTAGTTTGACTTCTATAGATATCATAATCGCTAGATATCATTTTTATATGGGTGTCAACATGTGTAGTCAAGTATCATCGCATAAAATCCATTACAATCTCTTGAATTTTGTAATTATAATGTGACAAAATTGAAAGCTAGTAAGAGAGAGGTTTCAAGATTTCAAGTGACGTTTCCATAGGGATTGAAGCCTTGGAAAGTCACCTTCACTGGCTTTGAATTGCAAAAGCTCATCGGGTGAAGAGTGAAACGGTTTCAACTACAAGTGCTGAAGTCCAGTTCCTTTCTTGATTAACATTTTCTGGATATACTGGCAGAGCACTGATAGCACAACAACTTTTCTTGTTGTGAGCAGATGGAGAGCTTGATGAAAAGCCTGAAATAATTTAATAACAAAGCCAAGCTAATTTAATTTCAAAATGCTCGACTTCCTTCCTTCATCACCAAAACGCTTTGGGTCATGGAGAATGTTTCAGAAAAGTAGTAAAAGCTCAAGAGGATTTTGAAAAACATTCGCCAGTATGCAGAGGACGCTCTGGAGGCAACTGATGCATGAACACAATTGATACCATTTTTTTGTTTTTTTATTAATCAACCATCTGCATCTTTTACATGTCTTACTGACATAAATGTGTATAACCTAGTTTCTATTTCTCTGGGAGAACTGGTCAAAGAAGAACTGGCAAGAGGGGCTTTGACCATAAAATTAACAATAATATTGTATACTGTATCCTAAGCTGGGAACATCTGACATTGCATTGCTCACTCCATCATCTGAGAATAGGAAAAGTAGGGCAAAACCACCCAAAGTAACAGGTCATCAA
Organism: Fundulus heteroclitus; assembly: GCF_011125445.2. NCBI lineage: Eukaryota > Metazoa > Chordata > Actinopteri > Cyprinodontiformes > Fundulidae > Fundulus > Fundulus heteroclitus. Next base: position 12,436,812 of record NC_046370.1, read on the forward strand.
TTCAAGAGAATCCGTTGACAGGACAATATTTAGTCTTACAAATCCTCTATATTTAGGACAGAGGTAAATGAAGAAAAAAAAAGCCAAAAGAAGTCCCTTTGTCCTGTTTGCCATAAACTGTGCGGGAGGCTCAGCAAACATGAAAGCAGGCGCTCTGGTGAGTAGATACCAAAAAACATTACAGAAAACAAATAAGAGGCTACAAAAGACATGAGAGTAATCATGGACAGCGATTTTCTGTATTTCTTTATTCTTTATTCTTTATTACTTTTTTTTTCTCTTATTTGGTAAAAATCCCCACTGAGTAGCATGCTATGTAATTGGCTGTCCATGATATAATATGCTAGAACTTAGTGGTTGTAAGCACATGTGGCACATTATCTCCATTTTCTTGGCTTTTTGTGGTACATTTTCTTGTTTAAGATAAATAAAACTGTCCTTAAGATATTAAACAACTGAGCTTTTAATACACTTTTTTTTTTTAACAAAAAACATTATGAAGACAAATAAAAAAATAAAAAAATAAATCACAAATATCAAAGAAAACGAAGATTCATAAACTAGTGTCTTTTTTTTTTTACTTTTTCTATGCAACAAACCAGAATATTTATACGGAGGTATCTTTTATATCAGAAAGCGTATTTGTCAGGGACTGTCTTGGATGGATGTGTTCCTTATCCATCAGGCTTAGTTTCCCAAAAGAAGTAAACAACAGCATCGAGTAAAAGTCTTTAGTCTGATTACGTAATGACTTAAATCAAAAATCAAATTCTTGTAACCAGATAGACAAGGAAGAACACCTTGTCCTCTGAGAAAAGACTTAGTTTTCTTCTCTTTTTTACTCCCTTCAAGGAAGACATGCAACAGACTTTATAATGTTGTACTATATTTGAACTCAGAAGCTGGTCTTGCAGGGTTTCTAAGATATGAAAGTCATCTGAACACACTATCCCCACACCCCAAAATCAAAAATCCAACTACAGAAGTCCGAGATTCCTCACGACTTCTGACCTTTGAATCAAACATGGATGCCTAACCTATATATGTAGATACAGTCATAAGGTGTTAATGAGAGCTTTTGTCAGTCATGCACACACTACAAGTCAACTATTTGCAATCAGGTTACTTCAGTGCTTGCATGCTATAATGATTATTTTTTATTATTTTTTTTAACCCTTATTTAATCAGGTCAGTTGAGAGCTAATTCTCATTAATAATGACGACCTGGGCCAGAGGCACCATACAAGGCAGATACGAATTAAGAACAAATTTCATGTAGCAGCAGTAACGGCTAACCTGGTCACTGAGCTCAACAGCCATAAACTCCAACCTCACAGATGCAATGTCGCAGTAATCTTCAACGCTGGTCCCGGTGGTTTGGTGTCCTGAATGCTTAAGACATTTCCCTGCTTCAGCACATTTCGATGAACTGATTAGGACATTGAGAAGCCTCAGCAGAGCTTCAAAACATACCGAAGAGGTTTGAAGCAGCTGCTCCCAGAACAGGGGAACATTTAAAAATTGCAAGATGGCTGGTTTTAAGGGCTGGAATTGAGGACCACAACTCTGCTATCCCATCTAAAATTAAACTGCAGCTGATAGCAGGGAGACTCTGAAGTGTCCTAAATAAATGTGCCTGTCCACAGACTAGACATGGACCGTGCTAAAATTCTTACAGTATGAAACCCTGAGTAAAAGTACTATTGTGTGGCGTACAAAATAAATAAACTCCAATCCAAGTTGACCTTTCCGATACAACTGCCCTCCACCTGCCCTTTTCAAAATGTCCATGTTGAACTTTTAACATTAAGCCACGAAAAGCTAATACCACAAAAGGCATAACAAAGTTTTAAAAATATAATTGGTCTTCTAAATGTTTGTCAATATCATCAAATGTTAATTATCTTATTATGCTGAGTTTAAAGTTCAGAAAGGTTCAAAATAATCCATCCTGGAGATGGTGCTTATCTCCAGAGGTCATTTGGTGAGAATCGGGTATAGGCTGCCAGTCCAAAACTTATTATAATTTTAAATATTATTAAATATGTTAAACTTGTTTGAATTCACAAACAAAATTTTATCTCCAGTGATAGATTGCTGACATATTTGTTCTCACTAGTCTACAGGCTATGCCTGATAATGTCATAAAGACTGTATATTTCATAAAGTTTGCTTCTGATTGGCTGATCCGCACCCTGTGAGGACTCCTTTTCAGGAACTTCCAGCTCCTGCTGAGCTGCTGGGTTCTGAAACAAAGATAATGACAGAGAGAACCAGCGAACCAGTCAAGAGGCTCTGCTGAGCTGGGTCAGAGCCGGACTTGATCACTCCTGCCCCGCTCACGACAAACCGTGATGGACGGTGTTTTCTGACATCTCTCAGTCAGAACCATCAACTTCTTCAACAGTTTGAGCTACAGTTGCTCATTTGGTGGGTTGGACCAAACAGGCAAGACTTCACTTCTGATATTTGATATATACTGACCACTTCAGACTGGGAACACCCAAGAAGAGCTGCAGTTTTGCAGAAGCTATGACCAAAATGTTGGTATACCTTGATACTAGTAACCAGGCCACGCCTAAATACAGACACATGGTTATGAAGCTGGAGTCTTGTAGCGATCCAAATGCTGGATTTCAGGATGTAAAACAGACCCCATGACTCCTTTTTGCCCTCCCTAAAATTACAGTCGACCTTTGGAGGCAAATCTAATTTGTTTTCAGACACATGACCACAGATAAAATGTATTGGCCGTGTTCCAAACGAAGAAATGTTGACAAGAAATATTTATTCACTGGATGCAGAGACATGAGCCTCATTTGTTAGAAAAGAAGACTTTAATAGCTTAGAAACATGCTTTTGGCCCTAATCTTGTTTTGTATGCATTTTATTATTCAAAGTAGAAAAAAAATATTTGTCTCCCATTAGACTAATCTATCTTTTTGACATTGACATCCTATCATCTGCATCACTTAGGTCTTTCCTTCTCTCTTCCATGGCCTTCTTTGGCATCCCCACTTTAAGCACTGATGGATGCTCGTGAATTCAACAAAGTGGGGATGCACCAGACGAACTTGAGGAGAAAGTGCCAATGCAGCAGCAACAACAGCCGGACGGAGGCATATTACTTATCACAAGGTCAGCCACTCTCATCTTCCAAACTCAGCCAGTATGGGGAGGAAACGAGCAGGAAGTGGGAGGGCCGGTGTGTAGAGGAAGGTAACCAAAAGCCTTGTGTGTGTTTCACCCCCCGACACACACACACACACACACAGATCTCTGTAAACACTAACCTCGTGATCACATAGGGAGCGAAGCAAAGCATGAAGGTGCCAATGAAGGTGCTGATCTTCCTCGTTGCTCTCTGTCGCCGCCTCCTCTGCTCTTCCAGGCAACGCTGGCGGACACTGCAAAGCAAAGACAGCTGGTTCATTGCCAGTGGGGCAAAGATGAGTGGGAGTATTTTTTTTTGCAAGTCTGTATAGTGAAGACATTAAACATGATGAGTCCAAAGCGCTTAAGCTTCTTATTTAAAACAAACTCATATTTTTAGCAACTTTATCGTAATCATTTGCAAAGGTGTGAGGCTGAGTTTGAACTTTAATGCACCGTGACGGCAAATTGCTTTGAGTTAAAAAAAATAAAATAAAAGGTGAGACAATGACAAGACATTTAACCATGACACGTGTCTTTCAACTTTTGCATTTGTTTTCAGCTCCCCTAAGTCAGCACATTGTAGACCCCCCCCCCCTTCCCCCCCTTGGGTAGAGCTAGAGCAGTGATTATTTTGGGGTATTTCTATACCCCAACAAGAAGCTGACAATACTCCCCTTTCTTCTCTGCAAAATAGCTTGAGCTCAGTCTGACTAGAAAGAGAGCCTCTTTAAAGACTTAGACTTAGATCTGAACTTTGACTGGGTCAATCTAATAGATGTGCATGCTTTGATCTACACCATTTGATTGAAACTCTATGTTTAGGGTGGTTGTTATGCTGAGAGGTGAACTGTCATCCTTGCGCGGTCTAACTGGTTTTCCTCCTGTGTAGTACTGAATCTGACTCCATTCATCTTTCCATCAATTCAGACCAGCTTTGCTTTGATTGCTGAAAAAAAAAAGTTACATCAGCATGATGCAGCCACCACTGTGTTTCCCAGTAAATGCGGTGTTTAGGGCCGATGTTCATTTTTGAGCAGTTCATCTCCATGTTTTCTGTGTCCCCTAGATAGCTTAAAAATAAGCCTGTTACATCTGAACTTATTTTAAATTGATGCCACAACACATATTTGTACAATGTGTGACATCAGCTATTCCCACAAAAAAGTGTTGATAAATGCATCAACTGTACAAGACTTTTGAAAGTTATTTTAAATGAGTTTTATTTTGGAGCTCTTTTTTCATCTCTGCTGCTTTTGTCTGAAATAGGAAAATATATTATGCACACCTCGGCTCTCTATGTAGCCTTTTTTCAGTGGTTGCTTGTGAGCACAACATCAAATACGGCCGAATGTGGAATAAAACCTGGGAAAAAAGGATATGGATGAGGTTTTAAATGGAGTGGGGCATCAAATGAAACTCAATGCCTCATGCAAGCTTAGGGCCTCGCTTAGGGTTTCATGCGACTTTGGGCAAAGTCTGGGGACTAGCAACTTTATATGTCACATCAGCATCTAGAGCCAGCAGGGGTGCAGTTGCCTATATATGCCCACTGTTGGAAACACTTGTTGTGCCAGTTCAGACGTGACAGAAAGCGGTAACGGACTACGTTACCCATGATGCAATGTGGTCAAAATGGCCACCAACTCATGTGGTCAAAATGGCCACCAACTCCCATCACGCAACACGGCAAAATGGCCGCCGATCAAGGAAACAGCATCAATTCGGGACGTAACGGACTGCGTTACCCATGATGCAATGTGGTCAAAATGGCCACCAACTCCCATCACGCAACACGGCAAAATGGCCGCCGATCAAGATAAGGTTGCTATAGTGATGGCTATAAAAGCCGATCACACACGATGAGCTTCCTTCTTCCCTGGCTTTAGCCAACCCGAGAAGACACAGCTGTTTCCGTTGGGGTGATCCCACAACACGTGCTCGAATTCCTCGCTGGACCGAGAGTTTTTTTTCGAAGCCAAACTATTCCCTGTGCAGACAGGAGGTCGACTAAAATAAGTACTTTTAAATTCCCTCTGATCAAAAGACTGAGAGACGCCATATCTCCCAGTGATCGAAGAGGACCCCGCTTTGTCTGGCCAACAAAGCGACTGTGGACCCGGAGGAAGAAACGAAGCAGCTTCTTCCCATCCCGGTCCCGCTGCAGCCTGCGGATAACTGCGCTCGTCAAGACGCGCCCAGAAAGCCGCAACACTCGGGAGCGCTCCGGACCAGCCCCGAGGCATCTCAAAGTAACGGACTCTCCCCTTTTATTTCTGTCTCACCAACAGGGTGTTTAGAAGTGCCTGGGCAGGCGTAGAACTTTGTAGGTGTTGGTTAATGCTTTTATTCCACGACGAAGTTGGAATTATTTTGTTGAACATTTTCTTTGTATGTGCATGCATTTTACAATTGATTTGCTGTGTTGATTTGTGATCCATCAAGAACCCCGCCGTGGGTTACCGATTTATCTCTTTTCATCTTCTTCCCTGCTTCCCCCCTCTCTCTCTCTTTTCGCTCCTTATCAGTTTAATTTCTTTGTCCGAGCTCAAGTCGCGGGCTTTGCTTTAAACTCCTAGTTAGCCCCCCCCCCCTCTCGAAACGAGGCATTGTCCCATCCGCGTAAGCGTGGTTACGTTATTAGGACCTCCCCTCATACGTCATCGTAGCAGCCATCTTGGGAGGGTCACGTGTATCTGGACTGTAGGTAGCTTAGCTGAACTAGCTTTGTGTAAGACATCAAAGCGTCCAGTGAGATTCCCGAAGCTGTTCTGTCTGTCAATGCTGATACGTGAAATGCCGATGTTTCGAGGGCGGTGTTAAACAACTTTGAGTTAAGTTAAGATCTGCTAACCGCTCATTTTAATCCATTGTTTATTTTTGTTTTGTTCTTTATTTCCACATATATATTTTGCATGTTTTAGTTTAGTAATGAGTAAGAATTCCAAAGTTGTTTGAATCAGAGAATTACTGTAACAGGGAATTGCTTTTGGTTCAATAAAACCAACCACTGCGGAATAGACATTGTTTTGTGTTCAGTCCAACTCACAGTTGCCTGGGTATTCAGAAATCAGAGCTAACCTCCTTTGGAGTTAACATCTGACATTAATACAGAGACAATATCATTGGATGGTGATAAGGAATAAGGATTTAAACTCTAATTGCAGTTACATTGGGGTTCTCACAGCCTGCTGGATAAACCTGGTCGGTTAACAGTCCGACCTGATCATTTATTCCAGCATAAATGAGTTCATAACAGAAAGTTAACTAATGCATTAGTGGTATAAATACTTATAAGCTTATAGCTAACATCACCACCATTTGAACTATATTTGTTATAGCGAAATTTTGAGTTGAATGATTTATTATTTAAATTATAATACCAAATTATAATTAATAATAATAATAAACATATTCAACCAGCTTATGGCATAGCATAAATTGGCTTTTCCCGGGTGTGGGCTGGAGTCTACTTATTGGCGTTCCTTTAGACTAAATCGAATAACCAGCAACTTATGAATTGAATGAACACAATCCATATTCCAGCATTTTGACTGCCTTGCCAAAAGGACTATTCAGTCATAATTGATTAAGGAGGTATCATTACTAAATATATACGTGTTTGTGGTGGTTTGAGGTTGTTAACCTAAGGTTTGAATATTGATTTCTGGACTGGAAGTCAGCTAGATTGAAATACACAGCAGCCAGCGTCTGCTACTTGTCAATCAGAGTCTGTGTCGTGTTCTGCTTTGAAAAGAGAGACCCTGCCTCCATCTGGTGGCCAGGATAGGTAGTTGCAGTCACGGTTTTAAAGACAGCTTAGATCGCTCAGTGTCCCGGAGGGACAGTTTTGAAAGTCAGTTTCTTTAAACTTACCTTACGGTTACGCCCCTTTTGTCTTTTTAATTTTATTTTATTCATTTTTTTTTTCTCTTTCCTCCCTTATCCCCCTTCTGCTCATCATAAGTGGTCAAAATTGAGCTGTGATTTTGAAACTAAGGTTGCAATTTAGCGGTTTTTAACTGTCATTCTTTGCCACCTCTGAAGCTCCAAGACACTGCTATTTTCCACACATGTGTAGAGCACCTGTTCTGAAATAACTTACATCACAAACAAAGCCACAGCTTTATCATTTAATTACTGGCCGAAAGGTTAGTGGTCCATGTCACTCAAAGTTAATATTCTCAAAGTTAAACAAGCATATTAACCGTTCCTAAAACTAAGGAGTTGTAAGTCGCAGGGTTGATTCTCCCCTGCGCAGCCTAATTAAACGCACGTATTTGAACCCACTTACTGCAGTTAAAGTGCCAGTCATAGTGCGTGTTTGCTGTTAACAGTTAAAGTGAAGCCACTTAACAGTTGTTGTTAGCAGTTGTTGTTTAGCGCTGAGCTAAATTAAAGTGTATGCGTTGTTACCTAGTGCTAAGCTAGAATACAGCGTTGTTATTTGTTGTCTGTTGTTTAGCGCTGAGCTAAACTACAGGTTGTTACCTGTTGTGTTGTTATCCATAGCTGACAAAGAATGGATAGTAGCGGTTCTTCAGTCAAAGGAGCTGAAGGTCCAAACCATTCCATTGGAATGGAGGCCCAGGATGTCATTAGCTCACTGCTTAAAATGACACCGGACGAACAAACCCGTCTGAATCAGTTTAACATAAAGGACTGTGAGAGGAGAATTCAGGAATTGGTGGAGGAGGTCCAGAGCAAGCCAAAGGGTAGGTTGGTAGCAGATGTTTTGGGTGAATTAACTGCGTTATACCACCGAAGGTTAACGCTAGAGACCGATCTGCGTAACAGAGAGGTTGAGAGGCGTGCTTTAGCTGAGGAAAGAATCAGGGAGCTAGAACAGAGAAGTGTTCAGGGCAGCTGTCATCCCACAGAGGAGCGAGAGGAGGATCGCATTAGCTTGCAGACAGAAGGATCTGAGTGTGAGGACTCCAGAGGAAAACATGGAGATCACACCTGGAGGACATTGGATGAACTGGGCCCTCAGACACCTTCTGAGCGAAAGGTAAGCGAAGGTCAGGACAGATATAGCAGTGTGATACGGAAAGAAATGCCTAAACAACTTAGGGTGGCAATCAGGACTGATCCACATGATGTAAATCATGGGAAAACACCTGCTTCCCACCTGACCCCTGACACGGCCCGCTATGATCTTTCCCCCCCCCCAGGGCGACGAGAGCACCGTTTCTGGGACACAGGTGAACCCCACTCCTCTGAACTGCGTCCACAGACAAGAGTTCATGACAGGGAGGGTCCCCCGGCGTCCCACGAACGGCCGCCGATGCCAGGTAGGTGGTCAGAACTGGAGCCTCCCTCCCACCGTGGTTACCACAGGCAAGAGTCGTCAGGAGAGGACTCAGATGGACCGGCTCCGATCCCTGAACAGGGACTGCGGATGCGTCAACTTGAGTCCCTGGCCCGAGACATAGAGCGTTTTGATCCTAGCAATACAGAATCCACCATTGATGACTATCTCAGAGAGGTAGAGCGCTGTCTGCTAGACTTATATAGCCCCTCAGCTCGAGAAAAGTTGAAGCTTATCTGGAAAACCACGTCCAGAAGTGTCCATGTTTTCATAGAAAGCCTCCCTCCAGCTACACGTGACCGTTATTCAGCTCTTTGTCAGGCTTTAAGAGAAGAATATTCGGCGTTTACAGACCCAGCTTCGGCCACTCTTGGAGCTTTTGCAATTCAGCAAAAGAGAACTGAAGCACCAAAAGAGTACTACCGTCGCTTGCGGGCTGCTTACTTTCAGGGACGAAATGCTCCCGGCTTGGAGGAAGACCACACTTTCAAATCTTTGTTCCTCCATAATCTTCATGAAAGCGTGCGTTATGAGGTTACCATGCATTGTAGAACCAAGAAACTTACCATGCAGGAAATCAGGAAATATGCGCAGGTGGCATGGGAAACACGTGTCCGGCCCAACAAAGGAGCCGATAGTGATAAAAAGGTTCTGCAGATTCAAGCCGAACCAGAAAAGAGTTTAGGTCTGGAGGGACATGAGATGCCTCCCTTCAAACCTAAAACTAGATTTGGTCCTAAGAAGCAACACGGTTTTGAGCCGCAGCAGAAGAAAGCTTCCCAGGATAGGAGAGGTCAGCATGGCAGCATGGAAGGTGAGAGGTTTCAAAAATGGCACAGGCCGGATCCAGCTCGATACGGTAAGCAAACTGACAGGCCAGAAAGGTCGAAAAGCACACATGACAACAAAGGCTGGAACCTGCGCATGGAGGAGTCAATGAGAAAGGAGATAGAGGAGACTTTTCGCAGGTTGCTAGCCGAAACAGTGCGTCAGATCGCGCCGCAGCCGTCCCAGCCATCATCCAATCCTGTCGACCCTCCAGGTAAGCCAGGCCCAAAACCCCAGCCAGCATGACTAGGCGTGGAACAGGCTTCCCCTTCTAACAGAGTTTATCTGATTAAGGGGGGGGACCAACCGAAAAATCACCAACAACCTTCTAAGATCCCATCAGCAGGTGATCAGAAAGCCCCTTTTCTAAGGTTTCTAGGTGAGCTAAACCATCATGAAAATGCACACCGCTTATACTGCTCGACAGTTATCGGAGGATGTGTAACTGCAAATGCTCTTTTAGACACGGGTTCCGAGATCAGTCTAATGTGCTCAGATTTGTTTGATGAGGTGACCAGAGCTATGGTGTCTCTTGGGAAACCGTTCCAGGTGGAGACCTGTGACGTGGGCATCACCAGCTACACTCAGGATCAGTCATGCATCACCAAACGGGCGTGGTTAGACATCACTTTCCGTGACATGACCCTGGTGCACCCCATCTACATATGTACTTTGGACACAGAACCTTTTCTTGTGGGTCAGGACCTGTTGAACAGGTTAGCCCCACTCATTGACTGCTATCATGGTCATCTTTGGGCCCAAGTGGGGACTCCCAAGCCCCTCACTTCTGGAAGTGGACTGTCCGTCCCTATCAACCAGGTGACATGCTCTGAGGAGCCCAAAGAACTTTTAGCACCATTTCTGCCTTCCACAGAGCCGATTTCCAAATCCTCTGACACACCCCTGCTTGAGCTGAACAATCGCTCAGCTTACCTGTTAGTGGAGAATCCAACCCACATGCCGATCCAAGTGGTGGCGAAGGAACCTCTTGGGGTGCTCATCGAAAGCTCTTTCCACGACTTTGAGCTGAGCATTCCCGTCATCGGAGACCTGCCCTTATCCTTGACCGGCAGACAGGACTCTCCAGACACCATGTTTACTTTTCCTTCCAGCATGATCCAAATCAGGCGACATGAAGCTCGGCCTGCTGGATCTATTTGTGGTGCAACGCTTGAAGCTGAAGGAAATCTGTTGGTGTATGCGACAGCAACCGACCCAACAGAACCAGCACCAAATCAACCAGGAGACCGGGACTCACCCACTGAGCCCTACCCTGGTTTCGAAACAGAAATTATGCAACAGCTGGAAAAAGCTGATGCACTGACCACTGAAACAGAGGAAACAGCACTTAAGGAGCTGTTTTATGAGTTTCAGCCCATTCAGCCCAAAGATTCAAACGAACTTGGGATCACACTGACACACGTCCATGACTCACCAGTAGGAGAACACAGAAGCTGCAAAGCTAATCTGACAACTCTCCCACAGGTGACGTCCTGGCCTTCAACGGCCCAGGACACCCAGGAGTATGTACAAGGCTGCTTAACCTGCAGCCAGTTACAACCCACACGACCACCAGACCGAGCCCTGCTTCAGCGAAGGGGGGTTATATTTCCGTGGTCACATTTGCAGACTGACTGGATCGGTCCAGTCCCCGAATCGTTAAGAGATAACAAATATCTTTTGACAATAACAGGCTGTTTCACAGAATGGGTCGAATGTTTGCCGGCACCGAAAGACACCGCTGTCACCACAGCAGCCCTGCTGCTAAATCACGTTTTCAGCCGGTGGGGCCTTCCCTTGTCCATCGACTCGGACAGAGGAACGCATTTCACGTCAAACATCTTGACCGTGCTTTCTGACATGTTGAGCGTAGAAGTTAAATTCCACATCACCTACCGCCCACAGTCATCCGGACAGGTGGAGCGAATGAACTGCACCGTGGTCAGCATGTCAAAGGAACATGCCAGCAGCCATGGTAGGAACTGGGATACAAAGCTTCCCCTGGTCCTAATGCTAATCCGCTCTACCTCACCATGCTCCACAGGGATGACACTTTTCCAGATGATGACAGGAAGACAAAGGACACTTCCCCTGAATCTCATCTACCAGCCCGTAGACGTCAGTGTGACAACCGTCTACACTGCACACCAGTGCGTCACTGACTTAAAAGACCGTCTCCGAACGACTTTCGCGTGGCCTCGAAAGAACCTAGAAGCCAGCGTGCAAAGTCCAGAGTACACATGGGTTCATGCGAACCAAATTAAACCGTCCACCAAACTCTCCTCACAGGGAACGGAGCCTAACTCCGCCCCCGCCGAAGAGAACAATGCATAGCATTAAATAGGACAAGTGCATGTTCAATCAGGACACTTTAAACATGCACTAATAAAGCAAGTGTCCATACATAACTTCACGTCCATAATTTCACACTCAGCCATAACACCATGCATTGCTTTGGAAACGCTCACAGAAGTGGTAAAGAATGACATGATGTATACTCAGGTTGTTAGAGATTTAATGCAGGACCTCACTCGAGAGGTTAGTTCATCCATAAATAGCCTTGCTGAAGGACGGATTCCTCCGTACCTGGTACCAGTAGATTTGGTTGAAAATGTTCTCAAATCTGCCTCTAGTGAAACACTGCAACCACCACAAACGCACCTGGCGTACAGCCTAGGTAGTGCAATTCCGATATTTGTAAATCCTGACAACTTGGAGATAGGATTTATGCTAAACCTTCCCATCATTGAAAGAGCTAATGTGTATAGGCTTAAATCAGTATTGAATGTCGGTTTTTGGCAAGGTGAGACCCACGTACACCTACAAACTCCCTCAATATTGGCCTATCATGATGCTGATCCCAAACTTTATTTAGTCACTAATTTGGATTTGTGTACCAAAACCAAAGACATCCACTGGGTATGCCCAAGCAACCCATTTATCAGAGACGTTACCAATTACCTGTGTGGTCTAATGAATCTCCTGAACAAAACTGTCAGGCTAGAATGACCCTTAAAGATGCAGGTGTGGAAACCAAAATTGAGCGGGCAGGTAACCGCTGGCTCGTTAGCAACCCAGAGGCAGAAGCCCTGTTATCCTACGAGCAGCATGACACAGTTACTAGACTAAACTGCCCAACCAAACCATTTTCTGTTCCCCACCTCAAGGTGCTCCAGTCCACATTGGAAACATGGTTCTGCATCACCTTGACGTTGATAAATATGACTCAGAGATTGAAATAATAGATGTCTTTAAGGGATACAATTTCAGCATTGATGTTGGCATTGAAAGACAGCTTTTACTTGCAGGCACCCAGCTGATTAAATTCAGTCTCACTCCATCAGAGTTGAGCTCGGTCCCTCTGCTTCGCTTCCCCAGAGCTACAGAGTCGACTGACACTCACATTATGACCATTATTGTGGTTCTCCTCGTATTGGGATGGGCCATCACTACCGCGATGGCGTATGCAGCATACAAGCAGATCAAACAGTTGCAAACCAGGATTGACGCCCTCACCTTTGTCGCTCCCAGGTTCGTAGCACCAGCTCCTTGAAGGCCATAAGCTGATTAGACTACGAACCGCTGTCTCTTTCCTTTCCCCTTTTCCCTCTCTCCTTTCTTTGGTTCAAAGTTCAAACCTGATGACCAATGAATGTATTGACGATGGTGATTGTGAAGTTTGCATTTCTTTTTTTTTTATTACTTTATTGTTGCCTTATTAGCCAATAGAAATGACTAGCTATAGCTTAGTCCTGCCCAGGCTAGGTCACTGACCCAGGCACAATGAATGCTTTGTTTTTCCTCCTCTTGGATGATGAACTGAACTGCATGAATCCCAATGGACTACTAGAAAGACTATTAGGTTGTTCCACTCATGCACAACGGATTTTCGTCACGCCAGAATGGACTTGGTTGTAGCTTTAAAGACTGTGACCAGCATCCCACTCTTCAAAGCTAAAGGGGGGTATGTTGTGCCAGTTCAGACGTGACAGAAAGCGGTAACGGACTACGTTACCCATGATGCAATGTGGTCAAAATGGCCACCAACTCATGTGGTCAAAATGGCCACCAACTCCCATCACGCAACACGGCAAAATGGCCGCCGATCAAGGAAACAGCATCAATTCGGGACGTAACGGACTGCGTTACCCATGATGCAATGTGGTCAAAATGGCCACCAACTCCCATCACGCAACACGGCAAAATGGCCGCCGATCAAGATAAGGTTGCTATAGTGATGGCTATAAAAGCCGATCACACACGATGAGCTTCCTTCTTCCCTGGCTTTAGCCAACCCGAGAAGACACAGCTGTTTCCGTTGGGGTGATCCCACAACACGTGCTCGAATTCCTCGCTGGACCGAGAGTTTTTTTTCGAAGCCAAACTATTCCCTGTGCAGACAGGAGGTCGACTAAAATAAGTACTTTTAAATTCCCTCTGATCAAAAGACTGAGAGACGCCATATCTCCCAGTGATCGAAGAGGACCCCGCTTTGTCTGGCCAACAAAGCGACTGTGGACCCGGAGGAAGAAACGAAGCAGCTTCTTCCCATCCCGGTCCCGCTGCAGCCTGCGGATAACTGCGCTCGTCAAGACGCGCCCAGAAAGCCGCAACACTCGGGAGCGCTCCGGACCAGCCCCGAGGCATCTCAAAGTAACGGACTCTCCCCTTTTATTTCTGTCTCACCAACAGGGTGTTTAGAAGTGCCTGGGCAGGCGTAGAACTTTGTAGGTGTTGGTTAATGCTTTTATTCCACGACGAAGTTGGAATTATTTTGTTGAACATTTTCTTTGTATGTGCATGCATTTTACAATTGATTTGCTGTGTTGATTTGTGATCCATCAAGAACCCCGCCGTGGGTTACCGATTTATCTCTTTTCATCTTCTTCCCTGCTTCCCCCCTCTCTCTCTCTTTTCGCTCCTTATCAGTTTAATTTCTTTGTCCGAGCTCAAGTCGCGGGCTTTGCTTTAAACTCCTAGTTAGCCCCCCCCCCCCTCTCGAAACGAGGCATTGTCCCATCCGCGTAAGCGTGGTTACGTTATTAGGACCTCCCCTCATACGTCATCGTAGCAGCCATCTTGGGAGGGTCACGTGTATCTGGACTGTAGGTAGCTTAGCTGAACTAGCTTTGTGTAAGACATCAAAGCGTCCAGTGAGATTCCCGAAGCTGTTCTGTCTGTCAATGCTGATACGTGAAATGCCGATGTTTCGAGGGCGGTGTTAAACAACTTTGAGTTAAGTTAAGATCTGCTAACCGCTCATTTTAATCCATTGTTTATTTTTGTTTTGTTCTTTATTTCCACATATATATTTTGCATGTTTTAGTTTAGTAATGAGTAAGAATTCCAAAGTTGTTTGAATCAGAGAATTACTGTAACAGGGAATTGCTTTTGGTTCAATAAAACCAACCACTGCGGAATAGACATTGTTTTGTGTTCAGTCCAACTCACAGTTGCCTGGGTATTCAGAAATCAGAGCTAACCTCCTTTGGAGTTAACATCTGACATTAATACAGAGACAATATCATTGGATGGTGATAAGGAATAAGGATTTAAACTCTAATTGCAGTTACATTGGGGTTCTCACAGCCTGCTGGATAAACCTGGTCGGTTAACAGTCCGACCTGATCATTTATTCCAGCATAAATGAGTTCATAACAGAAAGTTAACTAATGCATTAGTGGTATAAATACTTATAAGCTTATAGCTAACATCACCACCATTTGAACTATATTTGTTATAGCGAAATTTTGAGTTGAATGATTTATTATTTAAATTATAATACCAAATTATAATTAATAATAATAATAAACATATTCAACCAGCTTATGGCATAGCACACTTCATCAATATACGCTATTATAAGTATTTACATGAGTTAGATTTTATTTCAAATGTCCTATTCAGACGGTTTAGTTGTTCAAATAACATCAAAACTGGATAAAAACTAAAACTATCAAAACAATCATATTTAATTAGATACATTTTCTAAAAGAAAAAAATAATTGTTGGTAGTATAAAAAAGCCAAGAGAAAATAAATAAAAGGTCCAAACCCTTTTTTACATATGCCACAACATAATTTTTCTTTCACTCCATTCCAACAGAGGGCAGAATAGCACCTGTATGTTAGTTCAGCCAGCATCGAAAGCATTTAAAGCGAGAGTGACCATTCTGTATGCTGCCAAGCCCATCTCTGCTTTGCGTAAGCGTCACAAATGCTAAATTGAATCTGACTTCCTCTAAGTTAATTTGCAAGATACTTAAGCATTTACTTGCAATTTTTTAAAAATGTAACTATAAACTTCTAAATTGATGTTCACATGTATAAATTCCAAAATAGCAACTTCGTTTGTCTAATTATGTCACTGCTAGAGCTATCGATAGGTCAGGGTTGTACAAAATCTTGGCCACAATTTAATCAAAAGTACTTGAGGCCTGCTGGGTTGCTTTCTTTTTGGAAAGGGGCATGCAAATCACTGTAGACCTACGACTTAAAAGGAGATTTGCACATCTGCCTCATTAAAAGATGATCATACAGTTTGCACACTAAATTTTCTACACTAAATTTATTTATTTATTTTTGTCTATTCAGAGCAATAACAACAGGATTTGGCCCAGTCTCGGTTTGCAAAAGCAGATTTTGGCGCACCAAAGTCTGCATCTGAGTAAAAGTCATAGGATAGATTTGACCCTATTTACCATAAAATTGAGGAGAATAAAAAAAAACTGTGGTTATTAAAAGACCAACACTTTGCATGGTATCTAACATTTTCAATTGTGTGATTAAGATCTTTAGATTGCCTGTAAAAAGTTTGTCCTGATTAAAAATAAAATATCTCTTCTTCATCAACCACCTGGGCTGGTGGGTCCAATATTTCTTTAAATGCGGTTGGGGGCCACACAAAATCAGTCCAGGGGCCACAAACGGCCCCCACACAATACTTTGGTAACCCCTGATTTAGGTAATAGACTGTTCTTTGTCCAGTGATTAAATTAGCCACATGTGCATTAGTAGAAAGATCTATTTTGGGTCTTAGTCTTCTTATTTTATGTGTGTGGGGTACCTTCTATTTATAAGGGCAAAAAAGCCCTTTTCTCACATTTTATCAGCCTATTGCCTCAATGCCATGGGACAATAATTAAATGTTTTTTTTTTTAAATCTGTATGTTTATAGAGCAAAGATACGCTCCAAAAACATTCTTCCCTGACAACAATCTGTCTCACTGTCTGTCGAGCAACATCCCCTGGATATAGTGAGAACTGAACTGTTGTGAGGAGGAAAGATTCAGCCACCTTGTTTTACTGATGCCAAGAGGTTCTGAAAGACCCAGTGGTCTCTGAGGTTGTCAACAGATGGCCAGCGCTGTTTGATGTTAATTAAGTGTTGTCACGCTTTTGTGAAACTGTTGGAGATCGTGCACATAACAACAGTTTGTCTGATTTCAAATGCTGTCAGGCAACTTGACAAGTGGTCACGAGTGGCCTGAGCGTTCGGTGCCAAGGGAAGATCAGCTGGACAGAAAATTCACAAGATTATGGCCCCAACTGCTGTGGTTTTGACTAATTTTGACTAATTACTGATTCAGCTTTCATTTTAAGACCTTTTTCTGCCACCCTTGCCCCTATTATCCTGTTATGACTTGTTTTGATCGTTTCTTTTCTGATTTTTGTTGGCATCTCTCCTTATACAGCATGACTGCATTCTAAGGGGTTTCAGTATTTATCTGAGTCTCTCTAAGGAAGTGAAATAAGTTTAAACTACAATTATCCATTTGGTAATGAATTATCAGTCATATTTACTTAAGTTTGCTTTTTAAGACAAGGTCTTTGGTAATACCCATTCCTGCTCTACTAACCACCCAAATTAAATCTTCTACATAAATTGTTCTGCAATTTTTATGATTTCTGGCCAACAAGAAGCATCTTGGGAGTATAACGGAAAGATATCTAAATGTTTATGATTATGATTATATAAATTTTTTTTACAATGCCTTTTGACTGAGGACTCTAAGTGTAAAACATTTTCTTTTGGTACCAAGATTATCTATTTGGCTTTTTTTATAGTAATATGTACTCAAAATCTATATACTATGAAGATAGAATTTATATAAACATAGAAAAATATTTTATTACATTTCTTAAATGTTATTTGAACTGTTTTGAGGTGATGTAGGAATTATCTGCATTATTTCATTCTATAAAAGTATTTAAAATTAAATTTTGTCACCAAGGTTTCTCTCTGATCAGCACTAGAACATGGCTTATTTTTTTTTATTTTTGTTTCTCCACCAGGATAGTGAACATGCTGACACTGACTCTGGGATTGGTCAAGCAAAGATGGACATGGATTGAGGGTGCTGAACCTGAGCAGTCCAGGAGATGTGGGATTCGTACTTGGAGGAGGATTATTTATCCACTGAACTTGATTTTTCTTAAAGACCTCAAGTGTACTTTTGACGACTTCCAGAAGATCTTCATGGAACTTGATACAACTAAACTATTGCCTTAAGTCCAGTTGCTTAAACCAAAACTTCTAGATTGACTTACTAACATGATAGACCTTTAAGATTTCCTGTTATAGGAACTGAAGTAAGAATGTTTCTCAGAGTTTTTATTCTTGGATGTCGATTTATGCCCATTTGTGAACTTTGGGCAGTTTGACAAGTGAATGGGACAGCAGCTTTGGCAGAAACTGTCAGAAAATGGATAGGTATTTCTAAATTGTCTATATCTGTTGTCATTTCTGCTTTAACTTTCTGTTCTCTCTCTTTCATCTTCATAGTAGGTACACCTGGTCTGGCGTTCTTTTAAATGTGACATCATCCAGAGAAGACGGCTCACCCGCTATTACCATCTAATGTAGAACAGATTACTGGATCAATGTGTGCTTCTGTGCTTTTTTGTCTCTCTTGTTGTGTCTCTGTTCTGTCTTCTGTAACCCCAGTCGGTCGAGGCAGATGACCGTTCATACTGAGCCCGGTTCTGCCGGAGGTTTTCCTTCCCGTTAATGGGGAGTTTTTCTTCCCACTGTCGCTTCATGCTTGCTCAGTATGAGGGATTGCTGCAAAGCCATGTACAATGCAGACGACTCTCCCTGTGGCTCTACGCTTCTCCAGGAGTGAATGCTGCATGTCGGGACTTTGATGCAATCAACTGGTTTCCTTATATAGGAAATTTTTGACCAATCTGTATAATATGATTGAACTTGATTTTGTAAAGTGCCTTGAGATGACATGTTTCATGATTTGGCGCTATATAAATAAAATTTAATTGAATTGAATTGAATTGAATATCTTATAAGCATTTGGCTTATTTTGCTAAACAGCAACATTAGGAAATTTTTCTAACACACTGTCAGCTAAATGTGTCCTGTACTGAATGTTCATGGAAAGTTCTCTCTCAGCAGAAACTAGGTAATATTTGATGAAACTAAAAACATCTCCAGCTTGGCCTTGGGTGGAGATAAAAAAAGAAAAGAAAATTAAGGTTTGAATTTGAAAATGGAGGGTTTGATATGTTTTACTTTTAGAAAAAATACATTACATTTGTTTTATCCCTTGGAAATAGATCAGCATTATTCACAATGAATGAACATTTTATTTACTTCAAATACATGGCCATTAATCAAATAGGTCTTAAAAATTAACTGCTATGAATTTCAAGTAAATTGTTAATGTCACAAACAAATGCATAAAGCTGGCTATTGCTAATTGTAATTACCTCGGTTTTATTTTAAAATTTGCCTAATTTTCATTTTATGCAGCCATTTTACGCAGAGGTAATATAGAAAAAAAACAGCAAACTTCAGCATTTTGTACATTCTACCCTACAACGACAACTTCAAAAAGCTCGACTGATAGATCTGCACGACAAAGTACAAAGGAGGTAAAGTCACAAGCACAGCCCAAAGAGCTCACCTGGGGTGTATGTCCACAAGCAGCACCAAAGTTTGCATCGTTATAACGTCGATCCTCTTGCAGTGAAACCGTGCCACCTTAAGAACTTTGAGGTACGTGAAACATAAAACTACAAAAGACAGGAGGAAGGTGAACGAGTGGAAGAACACGGTGAAGACAACAAACTGGGTCCTGCTGCTGGCCCGCGGGTTGGACAGGGTGCAGGACGCGTACAGCCGGTGGTAGCCCACCCAGGAGAGGCAGGCGGCCACCGTGGAGAAGGACATGGAGTGCGCCCACGTGTAGCCCAGCACCAACGCTGCGTCCTTGTGGCGCATCTTGGAGTGGTACCTCAGGGGGAACACCACGGCGATCCACCTGTCGATGCTCAGAGCGGCCATGCTCAGCATGGAGTTGGTGGACAGGAAGGTCTCCAGGAAGCCCGCGATCTGGCAGAAGCCGTCTGCCCCCGGCTGAGCCCTGCTGACGAGTCCCACCAGGGTGAGCGGCATGTTGGCCACGGTCAGCAACAAGTTGCAGAAGGTTAGGTTGAGGTTGAACAGACCGGGCACCTGTCTGCGGATCTCCGGGTTGTAGAGGAAGCAGATCAGCACCAGGACGTTGGACAGTAGCGACACTATGATGATCACAACTACCAACACGGAGAGAATTACCTCCGCAGTGCCCATCCTTTGGGTCCCCCAAAACTCACTTCTCCACACTTTCAGCGCGCATATCCAAATCCCGATCGCACCCGGAGAACTGTATTGATCGTTTAAAAAACAACATCCATGTGTCCATGCGCTCTCAGATCTCTCCAGCCCTGGAGATGCCTCCTTTCCCACCACTCTCCAAGAGCCTACATTGTATTGGAGTCGCCGATGACTAGAAGGATCCCAGCATGTGTAAACTAAATCTCAGGATCAGAAAGTACAGGTCCACCCTCTAAGCTGCAGGAAGCGTCTCATGCCAGAGCTGGTCTCTTCTAGTAGCCGCTGCGCCCTGCAGTGGGGAGTTTGTTATCCTGTGATGCCTCGCTCTCCAGGCATCACCCTCCGCGCACACAGCGCAACACCGTGTGTGGACCGCTTCATTTCAGCCTGATCCACTCTGAACAACTGGATTTCTCCAGAACCGGTTAATCCCGTTTTGTGAGAAAGAAGAGAAAAGATTAGAAATTTAATTAATAAAACATTCATTAAACACCTCCCTAGATTGCAATTGAAATATGTTGGCAGAAATTGATCAGAAATGCAAATCTTAGATTAATCTCTAATTATTTAAATGCTCTAAGAATTTCTAAAACACATAATCAATATATATATATATATATATATATATATATATATATACATGGAAAGCACTACAGTTTGGAATAATATAATATTATTTTATGTTTATATGCACTGTCTAAAGACACACCTTTGTTTCTTCCCATCTGACATCAAATTAGACTAAACATGTCCTGTTTTAGGTCAGTTACGAACAACAAAATTATTTATATCTGTCAAGTTTCTTAATAATCAAAGAGAGCCTTTTTTCCCCAGATGTGCTGGACACATGTCCTGTGGTTCGATGACTCTCAAATCAAAGCGTTTGGCCATAATCACCATGTTACATTTGGTGGGAAAAGGTGGACGCTTGAAAAAATTAGAAGAAAACCATCCCAACTGTAAAGTGTGTGTGTGTGTGTGTGTGGGGGGGGGGGGGTGTATGCATTATATTGTGGTGTTTTCTTGTTGCATGATGGAGTGTTGCCCTTCACAACATAGATGAGAAAGATAAGTTTATGTTAAAATACTGAACCTACATTTCAAGAAATGAGACAGGAATTTAAAGCTTGGGAAACACGGTCATTATTTTTGTTTTAATTATTTTTCTGGGTTTGTGTGGCACATTCTTTCAAAGTAGGCTGACAGGAAAGAGGGTTTGAGAGAGGGGTGGAAGACATGCGGTAAAGGACCTCAGGTTGGAATCGAACCCGGGTCAGCATCGAGGGCTAAGACCCTCTTGTTGTTGTGTTCTTGAGCCCTTTACCATCGGAGCACGCCCCAGGAAACATGGGTCATTTGAAAGAAAAAAGACTACAAGCTCACATCTTGTCCCGAATTAAAATTTGCCGGCAAAGCCGAAAAAGTGGTTATCAAACCTGACTCAGTTACACGAGTTCTATGAGCAGGAATGGGACAAAATTCCAGCAAACCATTGTTAGACGCTTGTGTAAGGATACCCAAAACCTTAGACCCAGTTCCAACGTTTAAAACACAGCTCTACCAAATGCAAAGGACATGTATGTAAACTTCCGAATTTGAAGAAAATAACTAAATATTCTAAAAAAAATGATCACTATTACTATTCCGGTTCTACCCTGCATGGATAGTAAGCAGGCATAGACAATGGATGGATGGATATTCTGGTTCTTAGCAAACAGAAACAATTATTATTAGCCCACAATGTGAGGCCATGCGTCTTTTTATACAGAGCATGTACAAATTTACCACGCCATAGCAATTTTATTCAAAAATCGCTCTAAAATGGACACTGCTAAGACAAACCTGCCAATGATTATTTACACTGGATTTGAAGGCATTGTGCAATTAATAATCCTCCAGTGTCAAACACTTACCAAGAACTGAATATGTAAAAGTTTTCCCTTTAGCGTAACTCTGCAAAGGCCCCAAATATTATAGAGGTTTGAGAGATTTCATGGACTTTTACACAGCCTTACTTTGCTGTTCAGTGGAAACTCTGATCGTAGATGCCTTGGATGTTCTGTCTCTTCTACACAGGAGGAGCATTGTTGGGGCACCGCCTCCTACCTGTGTTTACATGTTACCTGTGTCAATCGGCATCTGATTTAAACACGATGACAGTTTAAAGATTCTTCTCACATAAACCAGTAGGATGTCTTTGAGACTGGAGTTGCTTTTGGATGGTACAAGGTCTTTTGGACGAGCCATTAGCTTCAGACGGTCTGCATTTATACTAAATAAACACACCAGGTGATTTACAGTGCCTTGCACATGTATACCCCATGAACTTGTCCATGTTTTATTACGTCACAGCCACAAATATCATTATTCAATACACTTTGCTGGGGTTTTATTCTACAGACCAAGTCAAAGTAGTGCATAATTCTGAAGTGCAAATGATCACAACATTTTTTTTTTTTTTACTAATTAACGTCATAAAACATCCCATGGATTTTCTTCAGCTCCATTAAATCAATAATTGCAATGACAAATAAAGATTTCTTCTTCTACGAACATCCAGAATAAGAAATGATATCCCCTATTTTGTTAGACTGGGGAACAAAATGTCTTGACAGTTTTGTAGCTGTTCCAAATTCCCTCCATTTTCAGATGATGGAAAGAACAGAGCTCTCTAAAAATGTTCCGAGCTTAGGATATGTTGTTTTATGATCTCAACCTGCTTTGAACTTTTCCTCAACTTTTTGTGTGTTCTTTGGTCTTCATGATGCGGTTTGTTCACTAATTATTGTTATTTACCAACCTTGTTTCTTGTTAATATACATATATATGTATATATATATATTTATCCATTTTTTACAAGAAATTATATATATATATATCTTACATTTTTTCTTGTAAAAAAAATGTATAAAATATTTTTCTTGTAATATATATATATATATATATATATATATATATATATATATATATATATATATATATATATATATATATATATCTCTTATTTTTTTGTAATAGTCAATCACATATAACAAAACGGAAACGTTCAAGAGATATGAATGTATTTACATAACATATTATCTGCTCATGAAATTATAACAACTCAGAAATGCAAAGCTGTACTAGTCACAGGTTTTGTGCACTTTAAGCAAAATAAACGACTTCAAACTGCAAAATGGTAAGTTTAAAAGGAAATGTGTCTGAATTGTCACTAATCCATAAAGAGAGGACACCAGTCCTTTACAAAAAAAATCCCTTTTACTCATTTAATCAGAACTTATACTGAATCAAACTGATTGCTGTTATTCTCATGTATTACCGTCAGAGCCTCTTATACTGGTCTGATTTCTTCCCACTTGCACATCATCGCCATCATCACTTCTTCTTTTCAAGTTAAATCTGCCTCATCAGGCTGATAGGGAGCGGCATCTTCCTTTTTCCTCAGAAACTGGATGACGCCCCCACACTATGCTGCTGCTCTGGACTGGAAGCGTGGAGAATCGGTCCTCTGAAGCATGGGACTCATCAGAGTGTGATGCTGCTGCTGAAGCACGTGAGCTATAAGGCGCTGGAGCTGGATGAGGTGCTGGCTGAGGCTGTGATAAAAGGGGGCAGTGATGTGGCTGAAAAATAGTTGTTACGGCAACACACACAAACACGTGTGGTGTTTCGTTAGCGAGGATTTAACACCATGTCTTCTACTCTGCCTCCCCTCTGGTTTCCATTCTGTGGTAAAAGGTGATCAGAAACAACAGAAAGAAAAATAACGGGAGATTTGTCCTATTCTTTACCCTAAGGTCGTCTGTGCAGAGTTCTTGTTTGAGTTTGCTCTAGCTGCAAGCAGAGCTGCAAGCTGAAGACCTACACAGTTGGCTACTTGGTTTTGAAAAGCTGATCTTCTGGACTGAGATGTCTGATGTTTCTCCAAGTATCTGTTGGAGCCACTTCTCCAGAGTTGGGGTTACTGCCCCGAGTGCTTCGATGACTCTTTCTAGTTCTTCTCTGAGCCCTTGGTATTTCTCCAGTTTCTCGTGGTCTTTCTTTCCTGATGTTTCCATCAGTCAGGATGGCCACATCAATCACAACAGCTGTTCTCTGCTGCTGATCAATGATCACAATATCAAGTTGGTTGGTCATTACCATTTTCTCTGTTTGTATCTAGATGTCCCATAGGATCTTAGCTTTGTCATTCTCCACCACCTTGGGAGATAACTCTCATTTTGACCTGGGGGTCTCCAGTTTGTATTCTGAACACATGTTTCTGTACACTATACCAGCCACTTGGTTATCACGTTCCATGTATTCCTTCCCTGGTAGTATTTTACACCCTGCTGTCAGATGCTGGGTAGTTTCAGGAGCCTCTTTGCATAGCCTGCACCTGGGATATTGCCTGGTATGGTAGAGCTGGGCCTCTATTGCTCTGGTGCTGAAGGCCTGCCACGATCAGTGCTTCTATATATATATATATATATATATATATATATATATATATATATATATATATATATATATATAAAGGGAAAAAGGCCAGAAATCAAAGCAGAACCGACATGAAAGGGGAAGAATTTTGGAAAAACTCAGAAGACAGAGCAGACCGAGCAGCTTTATCAGCAACAAATCTTCACACCGCAGTGTGGTAAATACCCTGGACCAGAGCATCAATAACAGTACTTTTCTGCTCATGTACCAGAGGTGGGCGAAGCATAGCCCTCCCCAACACATGCACTTCACAACATCTGCACTTTTTGTTGATGTAATAATGGTACTTTTCCAGACCACAACAACTCACTGAGAATTCAATTCAAACGCGGGAGCCTACAACGAGTGGATGCGAAACAGTTTTGACCCACAGGTGCTGCACATGTGGAATCACAATCAAAAGCAGTTTGTGCGCACCTTAGAGCATAGGAACTAAACACCAGTTGAGGTTTTGAACACAGGTCGATGTTATGTGACACTTGCGCATGCTTGTGTTTATCATTCTGGCACCAATGCGAGTCATTAGCAGTGAAGCAGGATTTTCCATAGACGTTAGCATTAAGCGTTAAGACTTTATGCTTACCTGGCATTACTCAGCTCGGAACATTCTGTTGAATATCCCTCTTTTCCCCGAACGGATTCGGCGGGAGCGGACCGAGATTGATATTGTGCAGAATGTAGAGCGCTACACATTATCAATCTGACTCCCCAAGTTAACTTTTTGAGGCCAAACATCGGCATTTTAAAGATACATACACTGTGTTATAGAATAGAATAGAAATTACCTTTATTTTCCCTCAGAGGGTGAAATTCACTCATAAGAGTATTATGAGAGATTATAGCAGCTGTGCAATAGTGATTGTCAATATTACTACGGAAAGTAGTAGAAATAACTGGTTATTTCTGTGTTTTTAGTAAAAGCAATTAGATCATAGTATGGCTTTTTTGCTGTCATTTTTTTGTGCAAATACCTTGAACTATGGAGTTTTTACTCACGGTTGTCACAGTGTGGGAATCTGACAGCAGCCTAGACTGAGGTTGTGAAATAATTTGCTGTATAAAAACAATCAAAATGCACTGGGCATATCAGTCTCTGAACAAAGACATGCTCAGTTACCGTCCCACTTGTCAGGCCTTATCAACACAGAGCCAACCGTTGATCCGGGGCACAAGTGCACCTATTTGTAGGCGTTTCGTTAATTATTCTTTTCATGATTAAATGTCAGCTCCACAGACACTAGCACCAGTGACTAGTCTCTATAGCTTGAAGGATAATGAGTGATAGATTATGTAATGTGCTTGGGTGAGAAAACACAGCTTGTGATGGATTGATTTTAGATATTTTTTTCCTATAAAAATAAAAAAAAATAAGAATTGAAAAGCCACACAAACACTCATTTCAGGCCTTTTCGAACATCGTATAGAAATTTTATAGATATATGGATTTAGTTGTTGAAAACAGAGAAAATACATTTAGTGTAATTAAGAGAAAAGCTTGAGTACATTTTTGCCATTAAACATAGCTGCAATACAAGGTTTTATGATACAAAGTGAAATATCTGACAAAGATTGCAGACAGGCACCAAGATTTGGTGCATTTGCACATATTGTTTTAAAAAAACTAGCCTGTAAACATTGATGTGTAGGTAATTAGCAAGAAGGGTATATATTCAAGCAAAAGGCAGCAAAAGAAGAAATCATCTTTTAGAAGGTATTCAGTTTTTGTGATCAAGATTGCAATTCTGCTGAGGGGTGCAAACATTGGAAAGCATTGTATGTCTAAGTGTGAGTCATCCACTTTACAGATGCAGACAAATATTAGTGCAACAACACTTGAGCAGCAATTATATAACCATGCAGTATTTCCCATGATGTGTACTGCATGCCTGGACAGATTGTTCCGTAATGGACCTGGTTTTGTTGACCTATTTTAGTTTTGTCTCATATATTTTTACTCTTATGTCCCTTCAGGTTTGGTTAGTCTGGTTTTGTGTTTCAGTATATTCTGTACCTCCGGTTACTTTGTTATTATTCAGGTTCTTCTAGGTTACTGTTTCTCAGATTAGCTTGTTACCTTGTTTGCCGACCTTGTTCATAAAGTCTGTCCTCTCTGGAGGACCGTGTTTTGTTTTTAGATTCCTCTGCTGCTTTCGCTTCTCAGACAGTAAGTTATGGACTGTTTATTCATTATAAACCATTGATTCCGACACGGAGTTCGTCTTCTTGGGCATGGCCGGTGGCAAACCGGCTCTCTTCACAGTACAACACTGTGCAACATTTCTCATTTGGGCTCAACTTCTCCTGTCAGCCAGCATCACATGTCCAACACTCCTACACTCCATGCAGTCCTGGCACCTCCCAGAGTCCCAGAGGCCGCATTCACCTCCTTGCCTCCAGCTGCAACCACGTCCCCAGTTTGGCGCTCTAGACACTTCCATCACACCTCAGTGCCAGCCATGGGCCGACTTGTCACACTTTCTTTACAGTGGACCAGAGCTTTGCACCTCCATTGTCTCCAGAGTCTGCACTTCCCGACGCCACACCCTGGAACTACGTTGTCTCCATAGATGCCACCATTATCATCATCAGAACTGCCGTAATCCTTGTTTCCAGACCATTCTTTAACAGAGCATCCCTCCTAATCACCTTCAGTCATGCTTTCCCTCATCCTCAGAGCCCCGTTCTCCCCTTAACTGCTCAGAGTCCACCTTCTCCTCATCTCCAGAGTCAAGGTGCCAGCCTGAGCCTGTCTCACCTTTTGTTGCTGAGCTCCTAAAGCAGTCAATAGTGAACCACCTCTGCAACCTCTGCCGTGTCCTGAAGGAATCTTACCTCACCAAACTTTGGTATCTTCCAAAGGCAACAAGGTTGACCTGCCTCCTCCAGGGACAGTTCAGAGAATCTCTGAGGAGGTCCTAGACAAGCCGTCTCTGCAACTTGTGCATCCTGTGCTCTGCAGTCTGTTGGTTCTGCTTGTCTAATCCATGATCATTTCTCAGATCCATTCTTCTGAACTTCTTCCACAGCAGACAGAGCGGTCTCACCACTGTCCTCCAGAGCCTTTTGGTCAACCACGGCGCCTTCCGCAACCCTTTCCATGACTTCCAGTATGTAGTATTGTCAATTTTGATTTACGGTATAATCATTTTTATAATTTTGTTTTACGTGACCCGCATGAAATGTGCAACCTTTCAGGATGTGCTTTGAATTGAGAATCTTCAATGTTTCCTGTGGTCAGGAGACAACGCAATGTCTGTCGATCTTTGAGGATAATGTCTGCTGTCAGAACATTTCCTAAATGCAGGCCTTGACTGTGGGAGGCTGTGGAATGACAGAGAGCCTGAAGCGCTCCTCCTTTATGCAGCAACGGTGTGGATTTGATTTTGCTGCCAGTTCTAATTCCACACTCGACTTCCCCCGGATGGGCAGGCTTTTCCTAAAACCTAAACATAGATATTCATTTCCGCTTCTGCGTCCTCCTGACTCTTTAGTGTACTTACCTGCACTTACCTGAAGTTTGAAGTGATGGAGGATTTTAATGTGGTGCTGCAGTCTCTGGCAAAAGTATTCACACCCCTTGAGCTTTTTCACACTTGGTTATATTACAATTACACACATTATTCTAGTTTTATGGGATAAACCAGCATAAAGTAGTGGAAGGAAAATCATAAATGTTTTGTTTGTTTTTTTCAGAATATTTGCAAATACAATTTACGATAGGTGTGACTTTATATGCGGTCTCTTGAATAATAAACATCTGGATGTAATTTAATCACAGTATAAATCCAGCTGTTCTGTGAAGGTCTCAGAACATTGGTGAACAAAAAGCTTCAGTCTAAATCATTAATGGAATGATTTAGGATGAAACATATTCATGTGATGGAAAAAGACCAGATCCTAAATCCACTTTAGAATTTATTGCAAGACTTGAAATGTTGAACTAATATGCTACGAAGAAGTGTGGAAAGGTGGTAGAGACATACTTCAAAAATGTTGTTATCAACTCGGCAGGCTAAATAAAAACGCTTGCCACACATTTCAGATTTATAACTGTTTTTTTTTAAATTGAGGGGATGACCATGTATCCAATTTCTGGCAC
Organism: Fundulus heteroclitus; assembly: GCF_011125445.2. Taxonomy (NCBI): domain Eukaryota; kingdom Metazoa; phylum Chordata; class Actinopteri; order Cyprinodontiformes; family Fundulidae; genus Fundulus; species Fundulus heteroclitus. The sequence goes on from NC_046370.1 coordinate 12,465,293, forward strand.
ATAATTATTGTGCGGTTCTTTTTTTAATGGGATTGACGGCGATGCATGGTATATCATGTTAAACTTAAATAATACATGAAAAACTTCAAGAGACAAGAATACTTTTTCAAGGTGCTAAAAGAGGACCAAGTTTCAAGAAGATTTTCTGAAACGTGATTTGTCCAAGCACAGGCGCAAACATATATAGTATGGAAGGTATGCATTGCAAACCATAGGCACTGTTAGCAGAGCAGTCATGCAGCTTGTAAAGGTCTCATTGGGGAAGACAAGACAGACACTCACTCAGACAAGAAGCTTTATATAAAACGAGCGAAATGTCAGCCTGTAAGTATGGAGAAGTGAAGGTGTTGACACTGCTGCTAACAATAATGCTGAGAGGCCAGCTTCCTGCTCCTCCTGGCTTAGTCATCACACCTGCAATCATGCTGAGCCTCTGTAACTCAGATGCGCCTGAGCCTAAATACGTTATAGCACTTAAAAAACAGAGCAGCTTCCCAAAGCGGCACTAAGTAATTGTGTTAGGCCGGTAATACAATTATATTTCACTAATTGGCAATCAAATTTTCCAATATCTAAAAACACAACGATTAATAACAACAAACAGAAGAGTTTGGAAGGACTCTTGATTTTTTTTTTTTTTTTTGCCACATCTCCCTCTACCTTCTCTCATCAGACAGGCTTTAATTAGTGTACGGCAGAGTCAATGAAAGATCAGGACAGCTTCTGGCTTGATGAGGCTGTTAGAATCCATTTGAAGATGAAAGGCTCCAAACGCCACCTTCAGATGTGTCTTTGTGTGCAATTACATCCTATGATCAACCCTGTCTGCTTGTTTGAACAAAACACGGTTGCTTTTCCACAACAGCGATATGCTTTGAAGATCAACCATATTATCACTGGTATAATGCGGCTTTCTTCCTGCTGATAAATATGTTATCTCAGACGCAACAGAACGGTGTTCCCCGTTATTGAATGTCCGTGCATGAGCTGTGCTTCTGTAGCTGTTTTCCAATTTGCTGTTTTTTTTTTTTTTTTTTGTTAATACTGCTCCTGCTCCACAAAAAAATATCAGCTTACTTCCAGCGTGCAGCCCATTTAAAAGCTTGGATCCTTTGCGGCTAGTTTTGTATAATAAATCACAAGGAAACGCAATCGTGCAGAAAGAAAATAAACAATTAGGAGGTCGGTGTCGGGATTATACCGTTTCACAGCACCCACTACAGTTATTGGCACCCATCTGCTGTAAAAAAAAAAAAAAAAAAAAAAAAAAAAAAGAATCCTTTGTTATTGTATTAGTACAATCACCTACACAATCCCATCAAATAAACATCACTGAAGCCATTTCTTTGCTGTAACGCTTTCAAGTGGCTATCATGCACTTGCTGGTATTGCTGTGTACAGTCATGTTCAATAAGTCGGAATATTATTTGTTTATTTATTTCAGTAACCCACTGTACTTAGTGAAACACATTATGTAGACAAACTACACAGACGCTGATGTCTTCAAGCCTTAATTTCTCTAATTACGATGATTTTATGTTGACAGCAGATGAAAACAAGGTATTTAATAATAATAATAATTGAACTTTATTGATCTCACAATGGAGAAATTCACTTCTGCATCTTAACCCATCCCCTTGGGGAGCAGTGGGCTGCCACTGTGTGGCGCCTGGGGAGCAATTGGGGGTTAAGGGTCTTGCTCAGGGACCCAGAATGGCAGCTTGTGGGAGTTGAACTCAGAACCTCTGGGACCGAAGCTCTGTGCTCTAACCACTAGGCCACCACTCCCCATAAGATTAAAATATTACATCAGACTATTAAAAAAAAAAAAATTTATTGCAGAAAATCGGGCTTAAAGAAAGCCATATTTACTAACTGCTTAAAGGTTGTTATTATATAAATGAGCCTCATCAGAGTGCCTATTCAATTTCATTGAACATGCAATGACTCCTGGGTTTGAAAATGAGGAGATGAAACACGGTATGTCGCACTTTCCGTAGCTTTTAACATGTATAGGACATGTTTGCTTGAATGTAAGGTGTGCTACACAGTGTTGTACAGTGTCAGGACAGGGTACATTACTTTTGCTGTTACATCACAGTCTCCTTTTGTTTTTTTTGCTCTTCTTTTTTTTTTTTTTTTTTGGTTCTAGAGATCAACCAACCATCTGAGGATTCAAGTGAGAGTCCCAGGACAATGGTCAAATGAATATTATCTGAATTAGTTAACTAAATTAATCAGAAGCTAGGTCAGGTTTCCAAGAATTGGATGCCCTCCAAGCGCTCGGCATGCAAAGCTGAGTGAATCAAAACGTCTGCATAATTCAGCAGGAGATAAAGTAATGTTATTGTTGGAACATTGCCGAAACATTTTAACAGCATTTGTGTAGCTTTATTTTAATAGCAGCGGCTCATTTCTCCAGTATGCATGGTGCTTCGGAGTTGTGACACTCCAAACTATCCTGACTCCAAACTATCCTGACAACAGAGTTCATCGAAGACTCTTTTAGTTCATGCCACAGTATCAGATGTGTGAAGAGGAGTCGCAGGAGCTTCATTTAAAAAAAAAAAAGCTGCATTTGATGGCATTAAAACAAAGGCTTTGCGTGCAATATTGACAGGGATATTGCTGTTTTAGGTTGATCAAAGTGTCTGGGAGCTTGTAGTTAGCACACTATGACTTCCTGTCTCTCTGGGGTACAAAGATTTGAAACAGAGGCTCTTTTATCTTGTCCCCTGTTCGAAATGGGAAGACAATACAGGAGGTCAAACAAATCTCAAAAGCATTTCGTTGGAGAAGCGCAGCATCTTCTGAGTAGCATCTTTAGGTCTTCAAGTCTCCACGACAGCTGTTAGACACCATCTACATGCCAGCCAAGGGTTTGAGTGACTCAAAGAAAGGAAAACCCCTTTTTGTCCCTTTATTATACATCCATGTAAACATGTTGAGTGTGTTAGGCATCGCTTGCGCCTTTAACTGGAACCATGTGCTTTGTTCAAGTGAGGCAATGTTTGAGCTGCTTGGCAACAAACGTTATACAAAAACGAATGTGCAGAAAAGCCACTCATGCCCACTCAAAAGTAGGATTGTGGACCTTTGATTCTTTGGGGCTGTGTGTCTATTAAAGCCCCCCCCCCCCCCCCTTTTTTTGTTGTAATTTGCACCAATAACAGAAAGCATGCTACAGTTCTGTTGCTTTTCTGTGTGTACACTTAAAAACAATAAACTCATAAGTTGGAGATTTTAAAACCCTGTACAGCAAAGTATGAATTGCAACAGATATAACATTACTTATTATGGAAGTTTAAAAGTAATTTCAAGTAAAGTAAGGGTCAGATTTATGATTGGTATTACACTGTGTATTGGTGTTCCAGCAAACGTACTTATGGTACATTTATAATTAGCCTTAAATCAACAAGTTGTTTTTTTTTTTTTTTTTTTTTTGCTTCTACTGATCTTTCATTTGCAACATTACCATCTAACCATCACATTTTTCTCAACAAAAAAAAAAAAGAACCTCGTCAAAATAAAAAAGCCTCTCTGATAAGAGGCTTAACCCTCGTTCTCCATCTGTATCCCAAGGCTTAGCAGTGCACCCTGCAAACACAATCTGAGGCTCGTCTTGTTGCATTAGCAGGGGCAATGTTGAAGAAACCCAGCACCAAATCAGAGCTCGCCATCAGCGTTTCAAAATCAGCCCTGCACAGACGACACGCTTATTTTCAGTTCGGCTGCAGAGTGCTGGTAGTGCGTGTTGAAGGCTTAAAATGGGCGATTTCTTTCAAGAACTTTGCGTTTGCGGGATATTTTATTGTGGGCGCTGACGTATCGGTTCATGCTGCTCTGTTTGTGTTTGGAAAACGTCCCGCTGAGCTGCTATCACAGCGTTCAGATGAAAAGTTTTGCACAGCATTGTGCTGTACAGATTTTGAAGTGTTCTGACAGATTTATAGCCACATCTATAGCTGTTGGATGAAACAACAAAAAGATGGGGAGTGAGTTGTTGTTTGGCTAAGACTAAACAGGCAGAAGTAAATGTTTTGAGACAGAATTTTGCTCCAACACAAGACATAAAACACATTCAGGTCTGTTAGCAAATCAAGTATGAGGCTCCTTCATAGCTTCATTTTACAGATGACTTCCCAGGGACTCTCTTAGTTAACCTGTAAAGCCTGCACTTCACTGAATTATAGAAACAAACATCACCTGAAATGCGTTGATTCTGGTATGCTGAAGATTCCTCACGGGGATTCCCAAACTTTACAGCCTGTAACAAAAATATACAAATAAATGTTGAGCATCTTTCACTAAATACTCAAGCTTTTTAGCACAACAGCATTAAATTATTATTGGCATCAAGACTTTGAAGCGATTGTGCAAATGATTATACCTTATTCTCATAATATAATGACTTTGTGCTGATGATACTGTGACTTAATTCTTGTAATTACAAAAAAGCATATCACAGCCATCGTAGATTAAGGAAAATAAAATGTTTGGTGGTAGAGGAGTAAATTTCCATAAAGAAACTCTGAAATTATGGGATTAATTTCACATGCTTGCAAGAAAAAAAACTTGCATGTTCTCTGATGCTGAAAAGTTGTAAATATTCAAGAAAGAAATGCATAATTTTCCACGATTAAAGGCATAAATTTGCTATATTACAACTAAGCTATTCTCTGACATTGCAAAGTCAGAAAGTTGAAAGAAAATAAACAAGGGGAATAAAGTTTGATATATTGCACTTCCTGTAACACAAAGTGAATGTGGTTGTGTAAACCTGAAATATCTGGTCAGTTTATCCAGATACTGCTTGCTTGGTTAAGCTTTGCAACACATCTGGGAGGAGGTCTCTGGCCAGAACTAAAATATACTGGATGGAATCTCCTTTGTGGTCTAGAAACACCTTGGGATCTTCAAAAATGAGCTGGGAAATGGGTCTGGGTTCCCTCTACACCTGTTACCCTGACTTAAAAAAATATAACAATCTGTCAGGTTTATAGAATAAAGAAATGATTTAGATCTTCCTAAGTGCCCTAAAAAAAGAACAGTTTAGTCTGGTCATTTTCAAACAGTTACAGGACATGTAGATACTTAGTTTCACTTGTTGAAATGTTGGTTTGGAAATTATTTTATCTATGCTGTATTTATTCGTCCTGCTGTGTTGTGTATCTTTTTGACCTCTCATCTGAAGTGGTGGGGAATTTTTGTAAGCAAAAGGGTAGAATTTTAAGTTTTGTTTTTTTTTAAAAAAGAAGTAAAACTGTGGAGCTCCTGGAAAAAAACTTATTAGAGTTTGCAAAATATTTAAGACTGGGGCAAATGTTCGCCTTTTGACAGAACGAAAACCTTGGATAAGCCAGAGCTACAACAGAATGGTTCATGTCAAAGCTTATCCGTGTGTTAGAATGGCCTAGTCAAATTCCAGACCTAAATCCAATTAAGGTTTGTGGTAAGACTTGTAAAAACAAATAAAAAAATAAAATAAAAAGGTTTCCTGACACCAATCTGACTGGGCTTGATCAATTCTGCAAAGACAAAAGAGCAAAGCTTTCAGGGTCAAATGCTCGTAGAGACATCCCCCAAAGGAGTTGTAGCTTTAACTGTAACTAAACAAGGCTTTAAAAGGTTAAGTAACTAATCTAGAATTGTTTTTTCTATTTTAATGTCTCATTCGATTCTTGTTCCTTCCTCATTGATAATATTGACCAAGTAGATGTAGTCTGTGAGATTCTGATAAAACGGTGCTTGAACGCTAAAAGAAGCATTGAGCATAGAGAAAAAAAATAAATGATTAAATTAAATTCTTAGGTACCTTAAGCAACCAATGGCACCAAGCATACTGCATATTATATTAGACAGATTGAAGTCCAATAAAAAAAATAATTGGACATTATAAGTAGTTTAATCTCATTTGAACAACCTGTTAAACACTAACCAATGTCACATTGATTGACATAGTAATATTTGATTTTGGTTTTCTATGCATATATTTTACTAATGATGGAGATTTATGTAGCAAAGGGTAACTTAAATGAAAGAAAGCTTTTAATGCTTTATCTTCTCGTCATTTTGAGCTGACGTGGGCCATTCGTTTGAGGTTTATATTTGTATCTTTTCCTTAAATCATATTATGTAGTTTTGGTTGTTTTAGAGGATTCTGTAAAACCTGTCCAGGGACAGGAGAAAAGAATAGCCCTTTGGCATTTACGTTCCTGTTTTATAAATGTGTGAGGCTCATGTTAAATAAACAATAAAAGTTTGAGCATTTTGACCACATCTGGTTATCTAAACTCAGTGCCCTTGAGTTTTGGAAGTTGTTTTTTTCCTATGATTTCCACATTCTCAAACAACTTCTTCAAAAAAAAAAAAAAAAAAGTCAATGTTCTCATTCACTGGGCCAATTTACTGGAAGGATTAATCCACCAATTTAATTTGATTTCACAGTAATTTAATAAATCCTTGAAAATTTCAACCACCACTTCCTTCACCTCTGAGAGAAAGAAAAAAAAAACTCTAATTAGAAACGCTAAAGCTTAATTATTCCATTATTACCTGCCTGACTCAGCTTGCACAGACATATTCCCACAGAAGATGAGAGCAGATTTTCGTGTCAGGAAATGAATTTATTAGCAGAGCGATTACATGTAAAAAGGAGTATAATTGGGGTTTGTTCCCCTTGTGCCATTTAAGGCCTCCTTCCTGGTTTTGGCATCTCCTCTGAAGCTGCTGCTCTCTGATTCTGATGGGATGGTTTGTGACACATATGACAGCTTACAGATGGAAACCTGATCCATTCCCTGGAGAATAAACTCTTCTGCGCATCTGAGGATGTGTGAAGGAAGCTGGTCATAGTTACTCAGGCACATGATGGAGCTACAGCATGTATTGGAACTTCCTTTGATTCTAGTTGACACTCTTGAGCAAGACCGACAAGCAAAATACGTGATTCACCTTTTTTACTCAGGTGGGCGGCTTATATATAAAAAAAAAAACAGCTTTTGAGTTCAGCCCTTAAATCATGCATTCCTGCCCTCTAGTGGAACATTGGAATATTACATATAAACATAAACCAGAAAAGTTTGACCTGCGGCTCCCCCTTGTGGAAAAGCAAACCCAGTGCTGGGGTTTTCTCAGTTTGAATTGCCCTTATAAATTGCCTGTCCAGCTTTTCATAAATGTAACATTTGACACCTTTAAACATAAACAAATGGTGGCCTTACAGATTGCTCTATCAGCCAAGATGTGGTTTGATAAGATGAAACATTGTAATATGGCAATATATATATATATATATATATATATATATATATATATATATATATATATATATATATATATATATATATATAAAACAGAAGAGAAGAGATGTTATCAAAATAACATCTAAACATGTGTGGAGTTGTTGTAAAATAAATATAATGTGTGACTGGAAGCTGATTTAATGTCAGAGGTCAGAATAAAGGACCTAGTACTAAACCTTTCATTTTGGCAGCGCTATGGGAAAATCACCCCGCTCCTGCAGCTGTGATGAAGCCACTTCAAAGCTCGTTGAGATTAATAGCCGGCACACATGGGAGGGGTTGAACAACCACCGCCTCACCTCTTCCTCAGTGCTACCCTGGGAGTCACAACCTCCATAATGGTTCTATTCTCTGAATTAATGACGCTCATTGGCCGCATGGAAAAATAAGTCTGTTTAATTACAAGGGATGAGTGGAGAGGTAGAGCAGCAGAGAAACATTGAGTGTCATCATTGGCAGCTTCTGGACTTCACCTCAAGGACTGAGTTGTTTAAAAGCAAGTGAATACATGCTGATACAGGTGCTGCTCAATATATAAGCGTTTCAATGAAGTCATATATAAATTTACACACAGGAATATATATATATATATATATATATATATATATATATATATATATATATATATATATATATATCAACCATTTATGTGTATAAATGTTGATCACATTTAGTGAAAACCCGAAATTAACTTTCTCCGAAAATTACAAAAAATATATTTTTTCATATTAAATGTTATGGGATGGCCTGTCTGTACTCTCTTTGACACCATACACAAAGAGAGTATGCAAAAAAAAAAGTATTAAAGTATAGTAATGGAGAATTCAGTAGAAGGAAAAACTATATTGGTAGTTTTGGCAACATGTACATGCGTACTCTTTGAACAGCTAGATTCTGTAGCAATGACATATTTTGGCTCACCTTTCTTGTGTTGAGTGTCAATGACTGTCTGCTGCACAAATGCCGAGTCAGCAGTTGTCCGCATAATTTTGTAGGCCAAAACATAACATAATGTCCATTCATTGTCCAGACCCACTTATCTTAGCAGGGTGCAAGGCACTGGTGCCTATTTACAGCATTTACCGAGCATTGGACATAACATGTCATTTCTGCATCAAAAATCTTTTTTATTGGTCTTTTGTAATATACAATTCCTTTGAAAAACTGGATTTGAAGTGTTTGTTAGCTGAAAGCCGTAATCATTAATTTCAACAGAAATAAACTATACTGCCTGGCCAATAAATAAAATAAAAAGTCGCCACCAAAACAAGGTCATGCTCTAATTTGTTGCTTCTTATTAGCTTTAGCTTTGATTATGGCACGCATTCGCTGTAAAATTGTTTTAATAATCTTCTGCAATGTCACAAGTGCAGTGTTACATTAATTTTACACCAATATCTTGTATTGATGATGGCAGCGTGTGAACACTGCGCAAAGCCTTCTCCGGCACATCCCAAAGATTCTCAGTGGTATTAAGGTCTGGACTCTGTGGTGTCTCATCATCTCATGCTCCCTGAACCACTCGTTCACAATTTGTTGATTCCTAGCAATCCATTGATTGAATAATCTGGTCATTCAGTATATCCAGTTGACCTCATCCTTGGGGAAAAACATACTGTTGCTGAACCTGGACCTGACCAACAGAACCAAACCTAGATCATAGCCTTGCCCTCACAGGCTTGTACAGTAGGCATGAGGCATGATGGGTGCATCCCTTCACCTGCCTTTCTTCTTGCTATGATGCGCCCATCACGCTGGAACTGGATAAATCTGGACTCATCAGACCACATGACCTTCTTCTTGTCCTCCAGGGTCCAATCTTTATGCTCCCTAGCAAACTGTAGCAATTTTTTTTCCCGGTTAGCCATAGTGATTAGTGGTTTTCTTACGGTTACACAGCTGTTTGGTCCTAATCCGTTGAGTCCGCTTCACATTGTGCGTGTGGAATTGCTCTTACCGTCACTATTAAACATAGAGAAAAAGAATTACCTTTATTGTCCCTCAATAATGGGGAAATCCAGGCATAACAAAGGCAAAAACACAGTTAAACATTTGATTAGGTAAATACACCCATGAGTTCGGCTGTTGGATGTATCTATCTATCTATCTATCTATCTATCTATCTATCTATCTATCTATCTATCTATCTATCTATCTATCTATCTATCTATCTATCTATCTATCTATCTATCTATCTATCTATCTATCTATCTATCTATCTATCTATCTATCTATCTATCTATCTATCTATCTATCTATCTATCTATCTATCCCTTTAAAATGGATTGAAGTTTGTTGATGTAGCTCAACAAATATTTCCAAAAGGTTCAAGGAATATAACTACTTTTCCAAAGCATTCTAAATGATGCCTGATAATTGTTTTCACTTTGCTTTACATCCAACAGAGGGCGAGTGGAAACACAGCCAGACCACTGACCGTCCCCTTTTGCCTGAAACAGGAGAAGTACCTCTTAAAGGGACTCACTTGCAATCAGAAAGCCTCCATTTAATTACAACACACAGGAAATTACCGAGTGAATGGGTCAGGTGCTGATAAGAGGCTGAGCCCCGGCAATGATAGCTCCTGAAACCCGAGGAGACCCCGATCGCCGAGCTGAATTATCACAAAAGGCCATGTCTGGAAGCCTGACAATCTGATTGTACTGTCATCCAGATTCATAATTAATATATTTATCGAATTAATCGCTGAAAAGAGCTCCGGCCTCCTGAACAGAAGGCAGATTCATTCGCCGCCGGCTCGACTTACCTCTAATAACAGTGTTGTCAGTGAAGTAGGCCCAGAGTCGACCGATCCTCTGAGACGTCATGACAGACAAATTGCTCATCTGTGTGGAGATGATATGAGGAATTTTAGGAGTGAAAGAAAGAAGGAAATGTCATTGTGTGGCGACATCCACAGTTGTAGTTTTATTTCAGACGGCGAGACCAGCTTGGAGGAACATGAAAGAGACATTTGTTGCTCGGAGAAATGAAAGTAGATGTTGTTATAGCTGTGGTTTAAAAAATCCCTCAGCGAAGAAGTGCTCGTTTCTGCCATATGTTGTCTAGAGGAAGATTTATCACAGTATTTTAGCAATATCAGGCAGCTTTTCATATATAGGCCTTCTAATTTTGTGCTTTCTTTTTTTAGGGTTTTTTCTGGGATCGACCTTAGATTCCTTTAATCTAATTTATTCCATTTTTTTTTTCTTTGACCAGCTTCCCTGTCCTTGTGGATAAGAACCATCTCTCACAGCAGAGCCGGCCCGAGGAATAAGCGAACTGAGTGAACTCCTAAACCATCAGGGGCCCCTCATAAACAATTGAATTTTAAAACCCACCATAGGCCAGACATTTTTATATTTGTTTATACTATAAGGTTGATTTGACTGCTTCAGCTTAGATAAATTTAAAAGATTTTTAAGTTGCTTAAAATGTAACTTGAAGATTTATAGGAAGTGGCAAGTTTTCTTTGCAAATGTAAAGTGAATAATCTTCACTAGTGATTGCTACACTCGGATACCGTCTGATGCTATGAGTTTGATCTTTTCATAATGTTTGAGCTTGATTCACATTAGCATCTCAGCAAATAAAAAAAAAACAACGATCTGCGATTTCTTCTAAGCTCAGCCAATTAAACGTGACCCCTTCTGCCAGGTCCCGACAAATCTGTATTGAAACATTATTAGTGGTGGTGATGTTCGAAACAGGAAGAGGATCCCCAGTTCAAATTCTGCTTTAGGCCTCATACTGTGGGGGGCTTGCCATGACCCACAGCATGATTCTGCTATCGCCATGTTTCAACTGAGGAATAGTGTGTTTTGTGTTATAGGCGGCATTAGTTTTATTCCACAATTGGGAATTGTAGTTATGTCCAAATGTTACTTTTTGTCAACCTTCTAAGTTTGAACGTTTAGTTTTGTTTTAATCTGACCATAGTATCTGCGTCCACGTGTTTGGAGTGTCTTCTATGTGGCTTATGGCAAATTACAAACAGTACTTCTTCTGCCTTTCTTAAAAGCGTTGTTTTCTTCTTGCCACGTTTCCATAAAAAGCCAAACTTGTGGAATGTCAACAAATTTTCTCACCTGAGCTGCAGGATCTCAGCAGCAACCTCTGGCATTACCACAGACCTTTAGGTTGTTTCTCTAACTAACATTCTCCTTGTCTGGCCTGTCACTCAAGGTGGACGGCCATGTCTTGTTGGGTTTGCAGTTGTGCCATAATCTGACCGTTTTCCGATGAACTTGGCCTAAAAACAACTCTCCATCTTTGCCCCTGACTTATGTGCTGTGTTCCTGGGTCTCCATGACCCTGTTTGTTCCCTAATTTTCTCTTACAAACCTCTAAGGTCTTAACAGAACCAAATGAGACACACAGGCGTCTCTATTTACCTATTAGGTGACTTCTAAAGACAGTTGGTTGCACTAGATTTTGTTTAGGGAGCAAAGCATTAAAGGGAGGGGGCACATTTTCTTTTTTTTATCTAAATTGCATCATTTAATTTTTTTTTTGTCACATAAAGTCCCTATAAAATACATTTTAGTTGGTGGTTTCAATGTGGCAAAATAACTAAGTGACTTTTAAAAAACGAACACATTACAAGTTGTGTAACTGTCAGAAAGACATTTAACATTTAACTTCAGCTGTGCCCACAACTGTTAAAGTGAAAGGATTACATTTGTCGCTTTCATCTCTGTACACTAACATCTCCAAATGTTTTTATCTTCGTGTGTCTTAATCCCTGCTGCTGAGAACAAGTTGTTGTTGGTTTTTTTTTTTTTTTTTCATAGATCTTTCCCTCTATCAACTTCATAGGTCAGGCCTTTGTTCGGTTGAAACCAGTCACAAATTGGACACATATGGTATCCGGGACACCCATCAGATGGCTAAAAGGTAGCGGTTGAGAGTAAAGAGGTCCGCCATTTGTCTCCTGGTTTCCCATCTGGGCTACTGAAAAGGTTATAATGGACTGTAATCACTGATCATTTAAACTGACAATAGATCTATTATTGCATAATAGATTACATTATATATCATATAGTACATTCTGAATTTAGCCAAGCAGACCAACCTTATGTGCTACAGCAACATAACTGTAGCTTTAAAAACTGTAGTTTTAAACATAAGCAGTTTTAATGGCTTGGAGACAATGCATATTTTCTCATTATATAAGACAGCGTTGTAAAGGTTTCAGTAAAATCTGTGTCGAACTGGTTATATGTAGGTACGGTGCAAGCAGTTTCCCCATCACTGCTTTCTTGTTTACTCTGTGATAATATTGTTTTAACACGTTGTACTCTGCAGTACTTGTACCGCTTGTTTTCATGCTTTCGATCATCAGCTAGTTGCACTCCTTCTTCCCCACTGAGAGCCTGGCCCCTGTTTTTGAACTGATTGGAGCCTCTCCTTGGTGCACACAGCTGCACGAAGCAGGTGGCAAAAGGCTGTTCAGCGTGGCCTTGCTTACATCGAGGGCTCTCTGTGTAATTGCCGGAAATTACAATATGGGGCACTGTTTTCAAACACGATGAAAGGGCAAACAAGGTCTCTCCTCACATCCAGCTGTAATTGAACAATTAAACTTTAGCATACTAATTAGCTCTTCATTTGGCTGAAGTCATTACGGAGGCAAGCTGGACACAAAAAAAATGGCTCTCTGGGGTCAAACTCATAATAGTTTGTCTGGATGTAATACTGGCTCAGATTGATTGTATGACAGGACTTGTCTGTTTTGTACTTCTGCATGTGGAGCTTACTGTAATACATGTGAAAACCTTGGATATGGGTATTCTGCATACTTGAGCTAATTCTGCTGGAAACCCAGATCGCCCTGTTTGATTGAGGCAGTTAGACTCTTGATATCATTCAGCGCCGATGTGCTAATTTGCTTAAAAAATAAATAGGCGTATGAAGGAGCATTTGGAGAATCTCTCGTATTAATAATTCAGCGGAAACGAGCAGAAATAAGTGAGGCGAGCATTAGCGATGTCATGCAGACATTACTTCTGCAAATGAGATGTGTGATTTGAAATATCCTCTTTCAGGGGCAAAAAAAGAAAAAAAAAATTGTCCTTTTCGAGTCATTAATTTACATCACCCCCCATCCCCCCACAATCATTGTTACCCTTGATAAAAAGGTGGGTTTGAACTGTCTGTTAACTGTAACTATGTTTAACTGTGATGGATGCTAAATCATCGGCATCTGTTTGCAGCGCCCTGTGTGACAACAAATGCAAGAAATCCTTCGTTCAAGGTAATCCTTTAAGGTTTTAAACTGTTTTGGCGCTGAAGTACATATGAAAACAACCCCAAGCACCATGAATTTTTAACATGTGTTTGAGAAACGAGGTGAAGCTGCTGAGAGGGTGTGGGTTAAACCGTCATGCTTCCATGCATACTTAAGGGCTAGAGCCTGTAGGAGAGAAACAAGCCTCTTATTATTTTTTCCTGACTGATAACAATCAATATACTTTACATCTGAACTTACTTGACTGGTATGGTCTCTTGTATTTCCCATTGTGATGAGTGGCAGAGAGAAATAGGCCTCTAAAATATGAAGTCCTGGATTACTAATTGAAAGTTTCTAATTAAGTCGAAATAACAGAGTATAACTTTTTTTCTAATGCTTAAGGTACATTTACGTCGTATTAATCCATCGTGCTACAAATATGTTTTTTTTTTTTCATGGTGTTTTTATTATTCCCAACACTTTTGGAAGGTTTTCTAGATATAAATACATGACAAGGAAATGTATAATACTGTCAGCTTCCAAATTATTTTGCTTCTTTGTACTTGTGCTGTGAAACCCCCTTATGATAGTCCCATAAGTTCAAACTCTGTCTACCTACACTTGATAATGTTCCCCCAGGCACTCGGCGGGCTCTTCAGGTGCATTAGGTGACAACTGGATTAAATCAGGCAATGGGAAAAATGCTTCAGGGGCCACTTGGAGGATGCAGTGGACACTAAAATAACCTGCTATTTAATCAGTCTGAAGACTAACAATGATTGCCTATGCAAATAAATTTGGTGAGCATGAAAATATGACCAAAAAAAAAAGTTTGTGCAAGACAGACCATGACGTCACGAATTCCTCCTGCAGTCAGTCGGTGATAAGCGAGATGATGAATTCGATATGAATGCCGACAGGAAAGCCAAACTATTGGAGCATGGCCCACATCTCATATATGTGTCATTTGCAAGTTCAAACACAAGATGATTATATGTGTTGATATATCAAGGCAAGAGATGAGAATGATTGGAACTATATCACAAGGTGGTGATTCTACACAGTATTAAACAGCACAAAGGGGCTTTTGTCCTTGAATTCCCGCAGCAGTTCAGCCAATATCGCTTCTGCTTTAATTTAATATCTATTTATTTCACTCCATTGTGTGGGTTTTATTGAGGTTGTGCCTGCTTTATCGGCTCAATCTATACCAGAAGTGAAGGTCAGGAGAGGCAGAGTGCCTGTATTTATTGGCTTCCATTGAGCCCATATGAGCTGATTTGGCTATCTGGTTTTGATATTAAGCTCTTTCACAGCATTTTCTGCTCTCCGGATATTGTTTATCATCGCACTGAGATTTTCGCAGTGTATTTACTACGGAATTAAATATTCTTCACCCTTTTTGCAATATCCTCTTTGCAGGCTCATGCAGTATTTGCCAGCATGTGTTCTTACTGACTATCTATGAGAATGAGATTAGAAAACAAACCGGTGCCACCCCACAGTCCCCTTTTTTTCTTTACCCTTACACGGGTTAGAGGAAGTAAAATATTTGCATTTGTGGACAACTTCTTCACATTACTGAACTCTAAGTTTTACATTTTGTCCCCTGAGCTGCTGCTCACCTTCACGTCAAGCTTAATGATATAATTTGTCCCTTCTTCTTTTTTTACTTTTCCTATTGCCATTCGGTCAATCAGCATTTAGTAACTAATTAAAATAGCTTAAAAACAGCACCACTTATCTGGAACAAACTCCCAGAAGAAGAGTCCCTGTAAATCAAGGTTAAAAACCTTTCTTTAGAGTTGCCTTCGAATGCTAATGTGGAAGTTTGTTCAACTTGTCTTACATCCTAACCTACTGCTACTGTTCCGTTGTATTGCGCTTTCCTCTGCAATGTTTTCTTTTCTTGTGTTTCTTGAATTGTCTTGTTGCTGAAATGTGCTATACAAATAAACTTGCCTTGCTATTCTTTCTCTAGTTAGCGCAAAGACAATTGTTTGGGCACTACAAGGTCTTTATTTCAGTGGCAGATTTAAAGTCCAATCAAGTTGCTTTTTGGTCAAGGTCTTTTCTCCCTTAATCAGTTTTAAGCTGTGAAAATGTGCTGTTGCACAGACCAAGGAATTTATGTCTCTGGTTATTGTTTTTCTCATTAAACATCGTGGTAAAGCTAACAGCATCACAAGAAGATAACTGGTCCCATAACTTTTGTCTCATTAAAGCGCATTTAAATTTGAGGTTACAATTTGAGAAATGCGAAAAAGATCAAGGGGTATGAATACTTTTGCATTGTACTGTAGGTCTTAAAACCCTTTTGTGTTTTTCCACGGATCACACTATTGTCACTGGCTCAATGTTTTGTGTGTAATGTATGGCAGAGCTTCTCTGTTGTTTTCCACAGTCTGCACTGACACTCTCAAATCCTTAGTTTATTTCAAACACAATTTCTGTATAGCTTATTACCAGTTTACTTGTCAGTGATACTTTTTCGAAGTAGTGGTGTTGAATCATGATCTTTAGCAATTACCCTTTCGTCCTTTGCTTAGTTTTTGGATTGCAGAAATTTCTGACGCTCAAAGAAAGTTCCTATTTTGTATCTGCTTCTTCCGCTAATTTGGGTCAGGGACCTCAGTAAATGTGAATTTACTTGTCTTCACCCTTTATTTGAAGAAATTAAATGAACAAAACAGTTGACAGGTATTTTTGTAGATTTTTTTGTTTTTATTTGTAAAGATTTTTGTCAAGAATCCTATTTCCATTCAACCAGGAGTACAACAATTTTTAAAATATGGGGAGACCCGTTTTAATCTGAAAAAAGATGTTATCATCTGCACTGTAGTTATCTAAAATGCAAACCGAAAATATTTAAAAATTATATTATTATGGTGACAATTTTTTTAGGGAGGATAATTGTTTGAGATCTCTAAAATCCAGATTGTAAACAAGAAGAAAATCTCATGGATGACTGTAATTTTCAAAATCCTATAATTTTATATTTTCTTCTGCCAACATAGTAAGGGGCAACTCTAAACTTTTAATTGTGTTTCATTAATAAGGTTGGTGGAATGTTTCAAAATAGACCTAATAATATGCTAGTTTTTAGTAGATATGTACCAAACTATTTAAATAAACTGATTTGATGTCACAAAGTATTTTTAAAACCGATTCAGTGCAAATAACTAAAGTGCAAAACGTAGTAGTATGACTGGTGTTGCTAATTGCGAAATGTATTTTGAGGGTCAACTATTGCGGTAATTGATAAGAACGACACAAGGCTTATTAAACATTATTTAAGCAGAATTGTTATTTTTATATTTACTTTTATTTAGACAGGTCTCATATACAAGAGAGACCTGCAAAACTAAAGGAACCAGTAAGAATGCACAGTGCATGCCACAATGTTCTCTGAACTGATTTTAAAATGACGGACGAACGCACATTATTTTTCCACAACAACAAACAAGACCTTTGTGCAAAATCAAGCACCAATGATATTATTTACCATACTTCCAATCAAATGTCTTCAAAATAAAAGCGTAATTTTGATAAGAGTAAAAGAAACTAGAGAGCAGCTTGTGCTGTGATTATATGTCATATTGACCTGCCATACTCTAGAAACCCGTCAGTAGTTCGCTGGTCGCAGCGCTGTCGGCCTCTGACTGACGTCCTCTCTGACGTCTCGTCCCCCGTGGAGGAAATCTGACGCTGCAGGTGGCGCACGTGGTCTGTTGTTTACTTCTTCCAGGAACGTTTTGGTCCTGCTTGGGAGGGAGGGGAGCAGGGGGCGCTGGCATTGGGAAACAGCTTTTTTCCTGGATAGAGTTACTCAGCCTGTTGAAGAAAAATAGACTGAGCACAGAGGCCGGAAAGATGTCAGACTGAAACATTCTCCTCCTCCGAAGCTGTTGAGAGCTGAACAGTAAGTACTAGTGTTAGCCACGCATGCGTTCTTTGTTCTGTTCCTCTTTGTTTTTACAAGTTCGGTCAGCCCAGCCGCCGGGTGCCGTCAATAAAACTGAAAAAGTTGTGTGTTATGACAACAGCGTATTTCCTCCCAACTTTTTTATTTAGCTGTAAATGTTATTTACTTAAGATGAACCCTCCTTGAGCATAAATATTAAATAAAAATGAATATCTTTACAGAACCACGTGAAGCTATTCACCCAGTCTTAAAAGATGTTGTTGACAGATGGAAACATGTCTTGTTTGTGTATGTGTTCAGACCCCTTAGTTCGACACACCCAAATAAATTCCAGTGGAATTAACTGTCTTCAGAATTCCTCCTAATGTAGACTCCACTCTATATGAACCCAGCTGTCCTGTTAAGACCTCAGAGGTTTTTTAGAAAACAACAGGGCGAAAAAAACATCACGGGACACAGCAGAGATCTGGTTGTTGTGAAATTTAAAGCAGGGAAAGGTTATAAAACAATATCCACAACATCTCAATCCGTCCATCCATCCATCCATCCAATGTTGTCTATATACCCGCTTATTAGTATACATGGACGCTGTATACCAGAGATGTTGTAACCGCTCAAAAATGGAAACACTATGTGGACAAGTCCAAACCTCTCAATTCATGGCATTCCACCTGGACTGACAAGAACAGAGCAGCAAGGAGGTCAATGAATGGTGTCTTGGGGGGTGGGGTGGGGCTGTAAACAGGGCAAGTATTAGATGTGTGCTCCTCAATTCCGTCCTTTATTGAAGAAAAGTGCAAAACATGCTGCAAACACAGATGATGCTGACGCACAAACACGCAAAACACGCGCAATGGCAAAATGCTTTAAGAAGCAAAAACCGCTGCAAGTTAAAGGGGAAGTCCGGTCAACGGGGAAAAATCAGTGGATCATTAGCTATAACTAAAGCTAATACGTTTGTGGTTATTTAATGAATTTGGGGTTAATCAACAAGAAAATAAAAGCATAAATTGTCGTCTGGATCACTGTGTATTGGGGGTCGCCATTATTGCCCAAATATGGGCAGTAATGGCCGTCTGACATCACATCCTGTGACATAGAATCGCAGCAAGCCGACGGCAGTTCTCCACGCTTTACAAGCAAACTCCATAGGAGCTGTTGTACACAGCTGCAATCAACAACAATTATTTCGGATTTCCAGAGGACTTCACCATTGAAATTCGCGAAAGCTATTGCTGAAGCAACAATGCTCACGTGCATGGCAGTTGGATGTAACAATACATCGTGTAAAAGTGGAAAAAAACATTAGTTTTTTTCACCTTTCCGATCCACCGGGTTCTTTTGTTGGATTACCTACTTGAAGAGAGGATTTGCCATGGAACTTCTGGCCAGAGAGAAAACACGTCGTCTGTAGCCAACATTTAGAAGAAGAATGTCTTCAAGATGACATGAGAGCGAGGATTTTCGGTAGGTCTTTTATAAAAAAGACCTACCGAAATTTGCCGGAACATTTGTGTACCGACCAGAGCGGCAGAGGGATACGACACACTTAGAAAGTACGCTTGAAAATACTGCAGTGATGAGAGGTAAAATAATTTCTTTCTCATCTCATAAAAAGAAAAAAGAAAACAAAAAGATTCAGGAATTAGAAGAAAAACTTAAGTTACTAGAATTATCTCAAGAAGAAGGGAAGTTAGGTAAAATCCGTGAAGTAAAATTAGAACTAAACCACTATATTGAAAAGCAAAATAGATTTCTAATACAAAGACTCCGAATAGAAAATTTTGAACATGGCAATAAGTCAGGAAGCTTTCTAGCTAATCAGCTTAAAATAAATAAGGAGAAAACTACTATATTTGCAGTTACAGATTCAACTGGTAATACAGTAAGTGAACCAGAGTGTATAAATAATACCTTCCGCGATTTCTACAAATCTTTATACACACCACAGATAAATCCATCAGAGAAGGATATTAAGCAATTTCTGGATAAAATTACACTTCCTAAATTATCAGATAACCAAAGAATGACACTGGATTCCCCGCTGACAACAGCTGAAACCCAGGAAGCTCTTAAAAGCATGCCTAATAAAAAGGCTCCAGGTCCAGATGGATTCCCCACTGAGTTTTATAAAGAGTTCTGGAATATTCTAGCCCCAACGTTCCACAGAATGTTGCAGGAAATACAGGAAAAAGGTAGATTTCCAGCTAATATGAACTCTGCCACCATCAGCCTTCTGCTCAAGCCAGACAAAGATCCTGTGTTGCCCACTAGTTATCGTCCCATATCCTTACTTAATGTGGATATTAAGATAATCTGTAAAGCTTTAGCAAAAAGATTAGACAAAGTAACTCCTCTCATAATACATCCAGATCAAACTGGTTTCATCAGAGGAAGGCAGTCATCCACAAATACACGCCGATTACTTAATTTAATTGATTATTCCTACAGTAAAAACATTAAAACCAATATATTGTCTTTAGACGCAGAAAAAGCATTTGATAGAGTAAATTGGAAATTTTTATTCGCTACTCTTCATAAATTCGGTTTTGACGTCACAAACTGGGAGGTGGCAGTACTGTTCTTCACCAAGATGGCGGCCCCCGTAAAAGAACCTTCAAATCAAAACTACTCTTAATCAAAAAAGCTTATCATTTATTGAACAGTATGTAATAATTTTATATTTAAAGTACGTTCAGCAGTTTGAATTCTGATTTTGACCGGACTTCTCCTTTAAGAAAAGCTGCGAACTTGCTCGGCATGACGGAAGTCCTCCAGACCACTAGGGGGAGTCAACCACCAACCAAATGCGGGTCTACAGGCCTCATACTGCAGTCAGCGCGGCAGGCACATTAATCTGGGTTCTAAATATTACAGTGGAAACGTTATTCCCCACACATTATGGAATAACTTGGAGCTACAGATCATATTAGATTAAAAACAGATGTTTATGCAATACACTGAGCAATATAAAATGCAGCATCTTAGCAGCATCTTAGCACGTTTGCATTTCTGTGATTGCAATGTTTCTCTTTTGCTGCATTTTTTCCATTGTGTGTGTTTTGTGTGTTAGCCTCTGTTTTGTGTTTGGAGTACCTTTGTGTTTGCAGGGCATTTATATGCTTGCAGTGCGTTTGCGCCTCTTGGCCACCATAGCAAAGCTGGTAGAGACACGCCCCACAAGACTTGCAGCTTTAGTCACACTTAATGACCACTGTACAAAATATTAACTGAAGGTACAAAAATTCTGGTGTTTGTGATTGTAATGTGCCAAAATGTAACAAAAAATAAATAAATAAAAATAAAAAAAGATTTTAAAGGGGATATGAACACTTTTGTCAGGTCCTCTAAATGGTCATATTTTAGCTTGTGTACCTAGACAAAAGACTAAGGTACTAAAATGTTTATGCAGTATGTCTTCTGGCTTAATTTTTTTTGTCTTTTTCTAGATATAAACTAGAATGCTTCAGTTTGGAAACCTCCTCGCCCATTTTCATCTACCCCACAAAGCGTCAGAGAGTGCTCAAAAGCAAAATTTAAAGCCGCTTCCAACCCTGTCTGACTTCTTACAACATTTTATGTAAGTATGAAGCGGCACTAAGAATTGATTGTACAAGATAAGATGGATGCATTGATGAGATATGATTACAGATATTTACAAATTAAATGAGTCTTAAACTAAATTTCATTGGTCTAACTAAACCTTCCCATCCACCCACATTCCTTACCAACCAGAAAGTGACATGACTGTCATGACCAATGGAATAAATCCTCCAAACTATGAACCGATCCTTTTCTAGGAAAAATCCTCGACATTTGTTGGAATATAGTTAAAAGTCTGTGGCTTAATTTAAATCGTAGCTGTGATTCTCATCGATTGGCTGTTGCACATCACTACTATTGTTGTGCAAACAAATAAAATCTTTCATCTTCTTCAGGGACTGTCTTTGGACCTGCCTCACGTTAGTTTTTCACTGTATAAATGGGTATCATTTAACATCATGCATGTTATTAAAATCTTAACTGTAGCCAACGTTATATCATCGCAGTGGTAAATTCCAGTTTGAGAGGCACTGTGGAAGGTTATGTTTTGCACCTTATTCTGCCACACTGAGGGTCAGAAATAACAAACTGAATCAAGGAGTAAAATTCAGATTTACTGTTAAAGTGTACATTGGAAAGATAAAGTTACATTTTTCTTTGTTCTTCCACAGAAAAGTCACTGGGCTGAGGAAGGAAGATGTTCACTGCAATCTCCGTGTCCCCAGCCAGCTTCAAACAGCCAAAGATGACATCAACATGGTTATCCTGACAGGTTTGAAAGCATCATGATTAGAGACGCACTGCTGAGAATTTTGGAAACCGATTTCTGATCTCCAGTTTTTCTTTAGCTTTGACCTACAATACCGAATTTAGCCTGTTATGAGATATAAAGTTGGCAGATTGAAGATTTTATGCCAGTGTGGTGAAAAAGTCTGCAGAACAATAACATTTGCCCCCATATAGATTCCATCTGTTTTTGCTTTTTTTCATCACACTTAAACAATTCAGATCATGAAACAACTGTTAATTTTGGAGAAAGATAACCTGAGTAAATGCAAAAAGCAGTTTTCAAATTATGATTTTATTCATTAGGTGAAAAAAGCTTTCTTAGTGATTGCCCTCTAAAACTGATACCTAACCCTAAGCAACCACAGCTGACCTAAAGAATCAGGAATGTGCCACAACCCCCCCCCCCCCCCTCCCAAAAAAAAATAGTAAAGGAAAGAAAAAAACGTTATTGAGGTGTACAGACATTGACTTATGTACTTATGTCTAACTTATTTATTTTTTTTAGGTCATGGGATCTTCTGCATGGATGTAAAGCCATGGAGTGGGACAGTGTGTGCTCAAAACCAAAGCTGGCATGTGCAAGTGAAAGAAAAAGACCAGAACTTTACCAATACTCGCATCGAGCAGGTTGAAGATCCCCTCAAAGCTGTCATGGTAAACAGACTCTATATTAGCAGAATGTTGCTTAACAAAAAAAAAAAAAAAAGAGTTAAACTGTCTGGCATACTTAAGCTCAAGGTCCAATTAATTATCCAAATCACTGAATTCATACAAACTGCTGCCAGGTTAAGAGACTCTGTGTCACTGTAACAATTTATATGGAAATTTCAAACCCAGCAGCAGAGCTACCTAAACTTCACAAGTGGGCACTCTTATAATTGCGTGCATAGACTGAGGGGGTGGGACGAGGGGGGTTGAAAGCAGGCAGGTGCCTAAACACAGCTGTGACCTGATGTGGCTAGCCTGTTAGGAGTCACTCATTTCCATTTCTATAGATGCTTCAGTTTAACAGGAAGCTTGATTAGAAGACTGTTCTGGCGAACACGAGCTGCGCTGCTGAAACGGCTCAGTCTGGAGATACACTCGAGGTTACATCACTTCCTTTGTCTTTAGGGTGATTGGTTCTTCTGAAAGCCTCCAACGTGTCTCTATAAGGCTGGTCATGTATACGTGCCCACAACAATTTGTCCATAAAATGTATTTTATACTGTGTTTAGGTTATTCTAATTATAATTATATTTGTTTAACAAGTATGTAGAGTGGTAGAAAATCTTGAAACAAAACAGGGTGTTGTATGATAATAAAACTGTCCACCAGACACATGCACAGAAATGTTTGGGAGCAGGTGCCTCAGCAGAAAAAACAGGGCAGTATTTACAAAATTCATTCATTAGAAAAACACACAAAAGGATATATTTTATGCTTTTTTAACCACTTATTCCGAGTAATTGTCAAAACTTGTTAGGTTAAAGATTGAGGCTGAATTTTGTGTAATATTAGTTTTCTTTTTTTATATACGTGTCCTGTCTGGCAGTGTAGAACTCAAAATTGCTTTCTTAGTGCCAAAGAGATTCCAACAGATTTACTTTCACAGGTGGAGCATTACTGCATTGGCTATAGTGCTCTGTTTTTATATATATATATATATATATATATATATATATATATATATATATATATATATATATATATATATATATATATATATATATATATATGATGCAAAACAACTTTATTAGATGTTATTTTGGGATTCTTTCCAATTTAATGGACATAGAAACAGAAAGGTAAAACAGAAAGAAAGGAAGAACGAAAAATGAGGCAAAAACAAGGGGAGAAAAGGTGACATATTTGGAATAGTTGAAAAAGAGACAAGACAACATCCTCGGAGTCTGCTTCTACACCTGCAGAGAGGGATATAGAAAGATCAACAAAACCTACTGAAAAAGTATCACACGTACAAACAACCATCGCCTATGATAACATAATTGCATTTAGTGACAGCCAAAGCTAATTATAGTGTTTATCTGTATATAGAAGTGTATCTATAAATACCTGGATCCAAGCACCTGTGGGTGTTTGTAAGAGTGCACTTGTATATCTGAGGTTAGTGCATAAGAAAAATGCTCAGCAGTGGCTGTGAGGATCCAAAGACCCGCCCCCCAGAGCACCGAGGCAGACACTGTGAAGACCAGAGCCCCAGGTCCCGAGAGCACGGGAGCCCTAGAAGGACCAACACATAGATAGCTGCGTCCCCCGTCCCGTAGAAGAGCGGAAGAGAACCCCAGGAAACACCCCAGCTGCCACAGTGCTGAAGCCTCTCGAGGGCTGCAGCACTGACCCCACAGGCTCTGCTGGCAGCCAGCTACACCAGACCAAATACACCCCCCTCCCCCAGCAGGGCCCCAACAGAGCCCTTTTTTGGATTGAGTCAGAGAGCTCAAGCCCTGCAAAGCAGCCGCAAGGAGTGAGCCAGCACACATCCCAGATACCGAGGACCACCAAAGCATTAGCAGGTCAAGACGCCAACCACCCCTGACGGGGGAGGAGGCTCCACACTTAGTGGAGACCTGAGATGTCCCAGGAGAGGTGGCAGTCCAAAACCCCAACCTGACACGGAGACAACCACATAATCGTAGGCACAGGCTCACAATGTTAGTTTTCTCCATTGATACAGTTAAAATATTTCTCAGTATGCTGAAAGTACCAAGAATACCGTTTTAAATTAGCAAGTAGTTCAACCCTTCCAGATGTCTACAAAAGGTCACTTCAGAAAGAGGACTGCATGATAAAAAACAAACACAAACATATCAGCCAGATTGTCACGCTGATAATGATGAATAAACAGCAGAAAGAGAAAAATGTGCGTTCATTTTTTCTCCCTAATGTTTGTCTTTTCTAGAGCAAAACAGCTCAGTTATGCAGTCATTTGAAGAGGAGCGGCGTGCCTGTCCACAGCAGCCTCTTCTTCCCCAGGGTCATCTTCCTCTCCCCCGACTGCAAGCTGGATGAGGAGCTGATGAAGAGAAGGGAGGTGGTGCCTTACGGCCAGATAGATGCGTTCCTCCGGTCTTTCAAAGAGGGATATATGGGCTGGATATCTGATGCTTTGACTCCCTCCTGGATCTCAGGTGAGTTAGTAGGCCTTCCAGATTTACATTAGGTATTCAGTAAATGCCCTGGTGGGCTGTAAAGAGCTGCAAAACCACATTTTCTACTAAACACTCTTTAAAACCAATTTTTAGTCTTAAACTTCAGCCATCAAATGAACGTACGAAATGCAACCAGTTCACCTTGTTGATGTTTTTACTGTTCTGCAGGTCACCTGTCTTACAGACAGATAGAGTCAGTGCGAGGTGTCCTCAGGAAGATGGGAACGTGGGATGTGATGATTCTTCATGGAGGCGAGCAGCTGAAAGGAGACTATGAAGGCTGCCAGTACATCGCGCTCGACCGACAAGATACTGAAACGTTAGAGTTTTCCAGAGTTAAGACCCTGTGGGCTCTCCTGGGTCATGTTCCTCAGGTGAGTCCACTAACCTGACTCTGGGGAGTCTGCGTGCTATGTAATGGTGTAAGATGTAAGGCTGCGCATGAACCAGCAGGGGGCAGTAGTATCTTGTTGCTGTCTAACTCAACCCTCTGCCTTGTTGAGAAAAAAACAATACCTGATAATGTATTGTCTAAAAATTGATGAACAAGACAACATTTAAAATATTATTTAAACACATAATGGTTAAGGTCAATGTTTGTTTTTCCAGAATGTAAAAAAAAATATGTATCTATAATTAAAGGAAAAGCAAATGATGGGTTTATTGTGTTGCTTGCAATAAAGAAAGCAAATATTATTTACAAGCTTTTTCCCTTTAATTTTGTATAATAGATAAAGGTACATCTAAAGCATCAAACAGCCAATCATTGATCTAATATCACAATAATGGTCTCATTTAAGTTTCTTTTTACTACAGTAGCAAGAATAACCCATAGTGTCGACTTTGCTGAGTCATGCATTCCCTTAGGTCTCAGTAGGGATGACTTCATGGCCCTGATAGAAACAAAATTCTTGGTGTCCTTCCCAATTTTGCAATTTGGTCATTTGTAAGTGAGGCAACTTTGAAAATAACTGTGAATAGTGACTGAATTCTAAATAGTTGGAAATTAGTTTTAACCTGTTTGTTCTGAAAAGTGTCTTGAGGTAAAATTTCTTGTAAATTGTAAATTAATAAATTAGATAAACACATTGAACTTATGTATTACTAACAGTTTACTCTAATTTACTTTCAATTCATTTGGATTAACGTTTGAAGTGTTAATTACTGCCACTGCCGCCTCAGTTTTTCAGGGTGGTAATTAATTTTGCTTCCAACATGTTCAGTAAACATGAATTGGAAACAGTTCAATACCCAAAAGGTATCATTTTGAGATGTTGAGAGATTCTTTGATTATTTTTCTTTTGCATCATCCTTGTTATTTATTATTTAATTATTTATTTTTTCAAATTTATTTGAAACTTGGAATAATTTAACTCACGGCACAAAACAAAAAATCTGGAAACAAATTACTTATTGGAAAGATCATTCTAACATGACAACAATGATAATAATTAAAACATTTGTTTGTATCTCATACAAGAAAAAAATGTAACTGTTAAAAGGACACAAAGATCCAACACAAGTCAAGAAAATCTTCAGAAATGGCAATTTCTAAACCAAAAAAAAAGCAACCTCCAAAAAATGGTTACACCTCAGACATAAGTTTTGACTTTCATTTGTTTTATCTTTTAAATATCTCCCTCATACTACTCATATTATATACCACTTTGTTACTTATTGATGACATTGTTTTTAAGAATATATTTAAATCTTTTTTATATTTTACATTATATCAGTTTCTTAATAAAACTGTTCCTCTATAATTCCTCTAACTGAAACAGTCATGCTTCGCGTTTGCACGTTCTAAAGGCTTTTCAAACAGTTCTTCATAAATATCCTTAGAGGTTTTAAATACTCGTTACAAGTGAAAAAATAATAATGCTTTGGTGTACACCTAATTCAGTAGGTTTGAAAGTTTACCAAGTACTGCTACTTTAATGAAGTCTGTTTAAGTTCCCAAAAAGGGTACTTGTTGGCTCTCTATAATTAGCTTTATTTACAATTCCTGTAGCTATTTTATTAAGAATAAAAAATTTAATCGTATTGGTTGATATAATTAAATATATTTCCTCACACTAACAGAAAGTATAAAGAAGGTAGAATATATAATGAATCCTGAGGTAATACATCTTTAACACAATTGCCATTTTTGATTTAATGATTATTTTAACTTCCAACATTGCTTATTGCCTATAACTATTCTAAAAAAAGATTCCAGATACTTTATTTTGAGAAGTTTATTTACTGAGCTTGTTAAAAACAGAAAAAAATACATGTAGGTTTACTTACATTTAAGTTCCTTCACATCAAACCAACTCTTCAGGTTTCTCCCATTGTTTTCACACAGTCCACAATCATTTCCATTAAAACATAGATGTGTGTCTTCTGTGAACAGTAAGGATTAACACAGTTTATAAACTTCACATATAACATTGATTAAAAAACAACAACAGTGGTCCCAGCACTGAACCCTGAGGAACACCATATGAAACCCCCAGCAATTGTTAATCTGCACACAAGAAGGTAGTTACATTTATTTTGTGTTTCTATTGAAATCCTAAAATAAACATTTAGGACCAGTTTTACCGAGGTCCTCTCACAAGGACATTTATTTGCTTTTCATACGTCACTTTCACTTGTCAGTTAATTTGCTGAGAAGGTTGACATTATTTCTTCAACACCAAGGAGCATGACCTGTGCTCCCCAACCATTACTGATTCACAACCCTCTGCACCCAAACATTGAGCCTGGGCCTCCTATACAAGTCCGGGCTTCAGTTTGCACCCAGCCCCCACCTTAAAACCTAAACCCAGAGTATGCACTCTCCCTATTTGCCTCCAGCTGCTGTGTATTTGATACATGACCCGGCAGTCATTAGACAGTCTCCAGCAGACTCCTTTCTAGCCTACGGGGACACACACAGCGAAAGAAAATATATTGTTTTCAAAGACATCTTTTTTTTTCAGAGTGCAAACGCGTCGCAAAGCTTGACATATGCCGCAAATATATGTTGCTTTTTGTTTGCTGCACCCGGCTACACGCGTTCCAGAGTAGAAGTCATCAGAAAAACTGAGATACGCAGACGGGTTTTCGGCTTGAAGCCCGTGTCATCCACCGTCTGCAGGAAGACATCCACTTTGCTCATGTGCAGCAGCTGCAAAGGGGAAGCTTGAGGGGTTGTAGGGGAACTTAATATTTCCCCTGGGCATATTTTCAAGGCTCAGAAATAATGCATGCTTTTGATTTGTTACTTGTAAACACACTGGCTAAAAACCCTGTGGTATGACCTTACGGTTTCACTCGGGCATCTGTTTGCGCTGTTAAAAGTGGCATCGGATCGCGTGTGTTTTACCTGCGAGCTCGGGTAATTGCTCTGCGGTGAATGGGGAGGTCTCCGTGCTCCAAAGTGGAGAATGATAGAGTAGAGTGGCTGTAATTTATTAATTACGGTCTATATTCTTAGACCACGGTTCTGGCTTCATTCAATTTGTATGGATTGAGGAGTAATTACAGGGTGTGTGTGCCCCATGTGTGTAAAAGGAGGCAGAGTAAGAGGTGAAAGCCTCCTCGTGTCAAAATCCTTTTTGTGTTACCTCCTGTTTGGTTATTCCCGCTGTCTTGTGAAGTCTGGTATGCACAACGTTTTCTCCAGAAGGAGCTCCTAAAAGTTTTTAATTGAATTCTTCCATGTCAAAAGCTTGAAAAGTCACAGTTAACATCTCCACCAATATATAGATTGTACAAATAGGCGTATCTTGGTTGCTGGAGCTACATCTCGTCTCCGCGATGGGCCACAGGCTCTACACAATTGCAGCTTGTTAATTTAACTCCACCCTGACATTCCTCTCCGTTAGGCCGTCTCCCGGGCCGCACGTGTCGCAGGCTTGTAATAGACAGCCTGGTGCGTGTCGAGCTTAGCGCAAATGAAAAGGCTGCGAGGAGGGGGACATCAACTGCTTTGTGTTGGTAGTGAACGATGGCAAACAGTAAAAAGGCCCGGAGCAGGTCATTTACAAAAGCCTTACAATTCTGCTGCCTAAATAGATCTTATCGGCCACCACTGTGACCATTCAGTCTCCTTTTATGTTGAGTTTAAATTATTTATAAAGAGGTTAAAAAATACACGCATTGTTCATTTTAATCGCATTCGAATCCTCGTATCACGATATTAGGCGCAAGAAAACAAAATGAGATTTTGGCTACATGTTGTTTTCACACATAGTGGTTTTCCACGTCACAAATTGTGTTTTAAATAATCGTATCTGAAAAAAAGATACATTGAAATTCTCCTTTTTTGTTTGTTTTCATAAATATAATAAAGCCTGATGAATCCTTGGATGCTCCTGGCAGGAGTTAGTGGAAATTTATACAAAAGTTACTTAGTAAAAAGTAAGTTTTCAAGACTAATATGATCAAATGAGAGACAACCCACAAAATAAATGACCACATAGATTTGCGCTATACAACAAGATATGCTAAGTTCTATTGACCTGAAGTTTCTCGAGTTGAAACTCTAGAAATAATATCAATTTGGCAAGTTGCTGGAACAAGTTAGATCAGCAGGATTTGCCCGTTGTTTTACTCAGTGACCAGACTACTGCTAGTGAGGTAAGCGAATAATAATATTGAATATCTTTCTATTTATGCATTGGGACACTAAAGGAACATGTTAGTAATCACAATTTTGCATGTGTAGACATGTGTGAATATTTACTGTGATACAAACGGCAACAAGTGCTAACAAACAGTTTATTACCACAGCTCTTGTTATGCTTCAAACGTACGGTATCCATATTGAATTGTGAGGTCGAGGTTGGTCTAAAAACTCTGTCTTTTCCTCTTGGACTTTAGGGATATATGCAATCTCTTTTTTCTACTCGGAATTGAGATATTTATATTAAAAACATGCAGGGGCAAAAGGGACAATATTTTTTTTCCCTTTTTTTTAGACAAAACACAGCAAATCTGGAAAAAGTCCAACTACCATTTAAATACAGTTTTAGAATATTTTGGCATTAAGGTATATCTCAAATAAGATTTGCGTTTTTAAGAAGATGGTAGTTTTATGAAAGGTCTGAAAACCACAGGAATAAAGGTTCATAAATCTCAAACTGGGTTTAAAACAAATCTTTGCTTATTGCAGAAAAACTTCAGGTTTCAAGGTAGAGATAGTTAAACCCAGACCCAATAAGAAACAGGAAACACTTCTTTAGCTTAGCATCAGTTGGGAACTGAAGCAGATGACATCTTTAACATTGTCTCTGGGTTATAATTATCCTGTCGCTGTGTTCTCACTCTGGCAACACATTTATTTTTTATCTTGTCTGTGTTTGTCTCTTTTTTTACTGAGTAGTCAAAATATGAAGCCAGAAAAAAAAACATTTTAAATTGGTGGGGGCTTTTTCAATGCTTTCATAAGGAAGTTTTGCTGGCCAACCTGATGACATCTTTATAAGCCAAACCCTCAACACAACAGGGCAACACGTACTACTTGTATTCTTTAAAATAAAAGTCATAGACATAGATAAGGGTGCAGAAATTACAGCGCTGTACTTCAAATAATAATAAATTTGGGAGACAAGGTCACACGATATTGGCAACTGGATAGCACTTCTTGAGGTAGACTTAGTGGTGCCACAAAGTGTTTGCCGTGGGATAATAGCCAGGCTTGCATACATAATATATTTTCTTCATATTAATCTAAGGGAAAAGGCAAGTTTAAACGAGACATAGCATTTATTTGTTATTGCTTATGTCTTTTATTTTCTCCAATTATAGCACATCAATTTTGAACGGCCATCCTCAACCCCCCTTTATGCAATGTGGACATAATAATAAAACTCCTGAAATTCTTAAATGGCTCTTTGTTTTGGTATGCCAAGTCCAAAATAATCAGAGGGCCTCATCTTGTCACCGTTTTCAAAACCTTCTTGAAGCACCCCTAGACATAATCCAATTTGACAAGAAATGCCATGATGTTTGAATATAACACCTCACGCCTCGAGATCTTATTAAACTTCTACTTAGAAATATAACAAAGTCGTGATGATTATTTTGTTTTGTTTTGTTTTTTTTAAGTAAGGCTGCTTCTATAAATGTGAATCTTCTTTGCAATCTGAATGCATTTTCACCTCATCCATTCTCTTATTTATTGGCTAAAGTTTTTCTTAAAAGTTTTAGGATAGATTCTCTCCCAAAAAAACTGATCTGTAATTTGCTCGACAGCTTTTACAACTTAAATGAAAATTGTTTCGAAAATAAAGCACTAGGACGTACAAGTTTCTGTAATTTCAGGATCGCTCTCGAAAAGGAAACTGGAATTGGAAATAATTTGCTCTGTAGTGTGTGTGTGTGAAGCTGCTGAGGAAAACGTAATTACGCAATAGAAGTGTGCAGCAGTATGACAAGTGTCTGTGATTAACTAGTAAAGACACGGAGCACTTAAATAGTGGACAGCAGTGATAAAAGCTGTGATGTGATTAAGCTTGGTAAAAATCTTTTTTTTTTTTTTGTTCACTCGAGTACTGAGAAGTAGCGAAAAGCCCCATGTAGAGAATCTGCTTCGGTTGATTTGAGGATGACTTTATGTATTTCCTCTAAATTTATCCGGCTGTTTCGTATAGCATGCATGTTGGAGGGCTCTCCATGCACTCTTGCTAATTTAAACATCAGCGGCCCAGGTTCGTGTTTTGCACATTCCTACTTAACTGATAGAGTTTCCGTAAATTTGAATATATGTTTAAATGAAGCTTAAAGGAGCAATAAGCATTATTTTAAATTGGAAAGAACTAAAGAATAGTGATGTGAAAAGCTAACGGTAATGTTTCAGATGGATTATGGTTAAACGTCACACCGCATTTCTCTATGTTGTTCTCCAGTCTCTTGTTTACATAGCCGGGCCGGCTTGTCACACATCTTGTTTTGGTCTACAGACGGCGCTCAAGCCGTGAAACATCGCCTATTGCTCCTTTAAAGGTATCAATATTAACCCAAAAGTTGCCGCTGAAACTAAAATAGACATTTCAATTTTATTTCAGACTAAATAGAAATGCATTACCACGGTTGTGGTTAGATATACAGTTATTTAAAGAAACATATTTTCTATTGCTCAGTTTAATTGAGTTTGTTAAAAAAATGGCTTTATAAAACGGGAATTATTTTAACTGTAAAACTTAAAGTTGGAGCTGTTTTTTTGTTAGGCAAAATGTCACTCAGTGACATTACAGTTTACAATGAAAACACATTAAAAACTGACTGGGAATATAAATATAAAGGATGAACTATATGTTACATGACTTTGATTTTCAGTTGTTGTCTGGACAGCTTCTTTAAGGAACTTGAACTGCACGTCTCAGCAGCTAAAGAATCCCATCCAGCTCTCCATAGGGACCTTCCTCAACTTCAAAACCTTCTATACTCAGACTTAACTTTGCCTTTTGAACCAGTGACAGCAGTTTAAACCATTATCTCTGCTTAGATTAAACCCTTTTTGTACATCAAGTTTCTCAGACAATCTTAGCTATTTTGATTTTGGATCTGTTATTTTTTCCAATTAAGCCCTGTTTGTGCCTCTTCAGCTTTTTTTATTTTAGCTATTTTGAGCTCAGCATTTCAGCTAATAACATTTATTCTACAGTTTCACACGAAATGTGTTTATTGTGGTCATTATTTGTAATGCCAAAGGTTTCATATTCACCACCATGCTGAAATTAATCTTAGTAGAGGAAAGCTGTCAAAAGCTAAAACAAAAGTATTAATCTAGAAAGCATTAAATGCTGTTATTAATATTAGGTTAATGTTAAATCTTAGCCCGAGGGCTGTTGTCTGCCCATGCATCTAAAAAATCATTGTTAAATTGTCAAAGAACAGTCATTTAAAATTGTTGCACAGTCCAATACAATTTTTTTTTTTTTTCAAAATGGCATTCTAGGGTTTTATTCAGGATATTTTCCAATTAGTGATTCTCCATTGTATTCAAATACTAAATGGGAGGGGGGTTTCTTGCTGGAACTTTTTCTTGGTCGTCATTGAAGATCTTAATTTTATCTCCCCCGAGCGCTGTTATTTGTTTTGTGGATTCCGGATATTACAGTGATCTCCCATAGAACTGGGCTCTTAGATATGATCAATAGGGATTCATAAATAATGAAGAGGACTGAGTGGAGCAGAGGCACTTAATTACAGCTTCAAAAGCCATTCTCGTTAATTGAGGTGAATAAAGGTGGTGAAGTGGACTGCGTAGAGCCATTAGAGGTTTTTTTTAATCCTTTCTTTTTGTAATTACAGCAAAAGAAAAACCTTACTAACTTCAAGAAAAGACCGGCTGAGGTCATGGTTTTCTCCGACTGATGCATTTCTGTATTCCCCATTAAATAAAAAAAGTTTAATTTGGGTGCTAATTCATTTCTCCTGACCACCTGTGAGCAGTCTGTTGTACTTTTAATGTAAATGGCAGTACACTGCATGTTCAAACGGCCGCTGTGGGCTGTAGATACAATGCTTAATTGACAGCCCTGCCATCTGTTACGGTTATGTGAAATTATAGATAAACTAGTTAACAGACACTTTGGCCCATTGTCTGTTGTTTTGATAATCATCCTTAATAACGGTCGGCATCAATATGGTCTTTAAACCTGATTTGAGAGTTAATGGAGTCAGATGGGGACAGTCGGTGTGTGCTCTGGGGCTAATTTTGTTAGAGATGTTCGTAAAGACCAAATTAAATCAGTCATAGATTGGGCCCTCTCAAGTCAGCCAGACAACCAGACCCATTGAGGAGAATAGGAGGGGATTCATATTTTAACCTCTCAGAAAATGCACTTATGTGGATGGAAATAAAGTCATAGCAGGGTGACTGGATGCAAATGGTTATTGGAGAGAGTCTAATGGCTTCCTGTCGGCTGAGGCATTCTGTTTGAAAACAGCCATTCAGAATTTAACGTGCAATTTTTTCCCTTTAGTTTCCACATTTATCGCTTGAGATAAACATTAATATCGACGTAAATGATTGTGTCAGCACATCCGAGTCTAATCCTTCCTATAGATAAACTACATCTGGATCATGCAAAAGTTCAGTTGTACTATGTAGTTATTTTATGCTCAAAAAAGAGCAGGGATACTGCAGCAGTGGTTATTGAATTTACCTGCAGTTTGTTTCAGGCAAAATATATACTCATTGTACCTTCAGTAAATATATAAACAATTTGGATAAAAATTTTATTTACATAAATTCAAATTTCTCATAGAACTATGATCTACTTAATATCCCACTCAGTAGATTTGTACATTTATTCTAGTTCGCCGATTCCAAAATATTCACAATGGTGTGAAAAAGCACTTCTGAAGATTTTTCAGGGTTTTTTTTGTTGCTGTTTTTTTTTTTTTTGTCACACTTAGATATTTTATTATCAATTTTTTTTTTTTTCCAAAGATAATTAAATAAGTCTAAAGAGCAGTGTTCAGGGGATTGTTTTGTATTTATTAGTGACAAAAGGCTATCCAGACCAACTTGACCTTATGTGAAATAGTAATTACTTTTGGATAATTATGGTTGAAACGTTACTGAGTAAGCAACAATTTTAAGCTCTTTTATTTTTCCAAACAGGTTGTATCGGGAACCCCGACAGTTTTGCTTCCTGATGCATTTCCCCCACTCGCCAACGTGGAAATACGTCACGTTTATGTTGGGCATACAAGCGCACTCGGGTCAGTTTGCCACATTTGGTATAAGTTGAGCCTGACAAGTGTTTACATACACGTTGATCGGAATATCAAACGGCATAAACCACCCCTCTCTTTCGGAATACAATATAATTCCGACTGAACTTAATCCGATCATCATATTCCGATTGGCTCGTTTACGTGCCACATTTTTTTAATTCTGATCGGCCATTTTTTCCGGTTACTCTTGTCCATGTAAACGTAGCTAGAGATTCAAGGTAAAGCCACTAATCCACCTCTATGCAAAACAGAGGCTTTAGACTGAGTAAAAGGTAAATGGCTTGAACTTGTATAGCGCTTTAACTAGTGCGGCGACCCCAAACGCTTTACACTACAGTGAGTCATTAGCTGTATCCCAGTTGGATTAAAGTCTGGGATTTAATCCAAATGGGATGCAGTAGCATGACATTAAACGGCCTGTTTATGCTTGAAAACCCTCCAGTGTGGCTGAATTAAATCAATTCAGCAAAGAGAAGTGGGCCAAAACTGGAAAATGTAACTCACTGCCAACAGCCAAAACATGCACAACCAGTCATTAAATTGGTTTTCCAACTCTTTCCAGCGTTACATCTGTCCATTTCCTTTTTTTCTTATCTGTTTTTCTATTCGTTTAGATTGGGGCAGGATTTGAGGCTTTTAAGATCTTTTATCCTACTTCATGTTTTCAGTGGGATTAAGTGAACTCCTGATTCAACAGGTCTGCAGTAACCAGGCCCGGGTCTGTGAAATTTAATTCAGCTAGGATTTCTAGGATTTCACAAGGCGGCAATTACATTTGTGCATAGGGCAAGGTTTATTTGGGTATAATATCTTTGCTTAATATAATAATTAACTTTGATAAAATGAAACATGTAAGCTACAAAAAAAAAAACTGAAAAAGTGTATAGGGGAACACTGTTTCATAGCAGTAAATCGATCTACAAATCAGTTGCAATCCCTTTACATGATATTTTGAGCTGTCGACAAAGAAATTGGGTTTGTCAGAGGTGTGTCCCTCTATGTTACCTCTCCATTTGCGTCTGGGGAGACACAGCGCAGAACAAAAAGCCCGCCGTCTGAAGCCGGTGTGACGTTACGCTCACTGAA
Organism: Fundulus heteroclitus; assembly: GCF_011125445.2. Lineage (NCBI taxonomy): Eukaryota > Metazoa > Chordata > Actinopteri > Cyprinodontiformes > Fundulidae > Fundulus > Fundulus heteroclitus. The sequence goes on from NC_046370.1 coordinate 12,501,044, forward strand.
AGTTCACCTGAAACACTGCACCCATGGCTCCAGGTAACGGGCCCTTCTGACTGATGCCCCGCTGGGATTCTTTGACTTTATCAGAGGAAGAATCTGAACTTTGTGAATGGCTATACACACAGGTGGTGACACATCCTTACCCAGTTACACGGTTCCTCTCGTTAACCACATTCATCAAAATTGTCAGTCCCCAGTATTTAAACGCAAGTTAAATGGTTTACAATGTGTAGTCCCATTGAAACATAAATTTTGTGTGTTTGTTTTAGTGTTTAACCAAATTTAAACCAAACATTCTGTGAATATGTGCAACGCACCCGCTAAAGGTGAAAGATAAAGAAACCGGTAGAGATCAATATCAGCAGAATGAACCTTGTTCTTGCTTTGTGAAGACTTTTGGTAGTGGTAAATAAGAAGGAGTTGTCTGAAACACGAGGAGTGATGTCATTCAAATGACTCCAACGTCTCTGAAAAGAGAGGCAGCTCAGGGTAGACACTGATAGCTGAGCTCTCAGCTCCTTCTTCTCCACCCAGCCGTCACCCCGAGGGTGCTGTCCTCAAGTGCTACAGATGCCTGGCCTGTTAGTGCTTGAAATAGTAGTTACTATGGTGTACCTGTGAGCAGTTTACAAGGAAAGGTGAGCTATCAGTTTTTTAGCTATTGATCTGTTCATACTGGCTTGTTGAAGATTGTAAAGCTGTAGCAAACTGTGATTCCATGACTTGGCAGCTTGGTCTTGCCAGAATTGTAGACATTTTTATTGATTTTGATTAAATCTAATTATTCTCAGTTGATTTAATAATTTTAAAAAAAGTCCAGGGCCCTGCATTGTCCGAGACTTAAAGCTTTTGGCATATCGAACTGACTGAAACTTCATTGGTGCAGACAAAGTGTCTGCCTAATGTAGCATAACATTAAGTAACGTTATAATTGAATGATTGATAAAATGTTTGTGTGGGATTTATGTAAATTTCATTGCAGTGTGATGGTATATATTTTGTGACTAAGTTACAACATTAACAAAGCTCAGGATTTTTAGACATGTCTACAGTTCTAATTCCAGTTAGCTAGTACATACAGTATGGTACCCAAAAAATATTTAAACAAATGATCTAAGGTTAAGAAGAAAAATTTACAGATGAAAAATAAAATATGTATGTGAAAATAATTATGAGCCGAATATATTGTCCACCATTTGCCATATTAAATATTTTTGTCATTCCAGAAAATGTATTTTTTCTGTTAGTTTTAACTCTTGCTTTTTCTATTGGTTTTAGTTGCTTGCAGTAGCTTTTGCTAGTGTTGTCTATTTCCTCAGACATAGCTATTGATTGTCTTTGCCATATCCAAAATCAAATATCACCATACAGAAGGGATGTGACAATGATCAAACTAGTATGAGAAGTAGATGAAAGGAATATTAGGCGTGGTTAACAATCTGAAAAGTTTAGTCTGCATTTCTATTCACTCCCTTTACTCTGATAGTTTTCAACAAATTCTAGATCCATATGCTTTATAAATTAACCGTAAATTGTAAACTATGTCCGACTGTGTAATTTAATCCCAACTTGAATCCACTTCTGTTAAGGCCACGAAGGTTATTTAGAGAACATTACTGAACAAACAAAAGAAACATAGCAGGATAAAGTTGAGAAGACATTTAAAGCAGACTATGTTAATCAGAGAAGCAGTCGAGACGCCCATGGCAACTCTAGAGGAGCTGCAGAGATCCACAGCTCAGATCATCTTTTGAATTATTAGTTTGGGTTTCCACCAGTCTGGCCTTTGTGGAAGTGTGTCAAGAAGAAAGCTATTGTTCAAAGAAAGCCAATTACACAGTTCAATGTTTGCCGCATGCCATGTAGGGGACCCACTCATGTTTAATGGCCTTCTAATACTGTGTGTTTTAGCAATCTTCTAAGACTACTCCATGACACACTGTGCGACGTGGATTTAATAATCTTTGGTACGACGTCAAGTTTGTTGTGTGCACATTGTATGATCACCGTTTAGTACTACTCCACTTACGACCTCTGACAATAAGCTACTTGATCAACGTGCACCACATCAGTGCATGCCATCCATCTATAACACAGGCTGTATTTTATATAAATAAATCAGCTACTCAGTCGCATGCTCTATCCTTCAATCACAAATCCATCCAAAACAAGACCACTACCAAATAAGTTTGATAAATAGTCCAGAAATAAATGAAATAGTTTTCTGTAGATGAATATGTTCTATGGCAAAGTTTCCCAGTTCAGTGCATCAAGGTCCACTGCAGGCACCAAAAAAAAAAGTCTAAAAGGAAGAAAAAGTTCATTGGGGCCCAAATTATTTATCAGCATGGTCTAGGCTACCACAATAAGAGAACAATAATGAAAACTGTCACCAGTTTGTGTCTGCCGTGAAATCCGACATGCACACAGCGGATGAAGATGCACCTGTTCACAGCCTTGGTTAATGTTCCCTGAGCCGGGCCGCAGCAAACAGGTTTTCCCTGACAGGAATCGATTCAGACTTCCAAAACATATTCCTTTTCTTCTTTATTTGTGGGGCAGCACCATTAGTATACGGGGGTCGTAGCAGCTGTCACACAGTGAGATATTCATTGTAAATATCTGACACTGCCAGATATTGATCGCAGGTTATCTTTGGTCGCAAGGTACTAACAATGTCCGTCCTTGAACCCGTCTCACAGTGTGACTTAAGACCACAGGTTTAGAGCCACAATCAAAGATTTGTCCACAACTGTCCTTCAGTCCTCTTCTTTCGTCTGCAACGGCCCAAAATCGCACAACCGGGCATAAGAGGGTGTTCTGGTCAGAGGGAACATGGCGTTGATGCTTTTTTTTTCAACAGGGACATTGAAGCTAGGTCAGAGTTGATGGAAAAATGGATGAAGATTAACATACTTAGTAGGAAAACCTGTTGGAGGCTGCAAAAGACTTGGACAGAAGTTCACTTTACATGAGAACAATGACCCTAAACCTTCAGCTATAACTACAATAGGTTACAACTGGTTTACGTGTATTGATTCTTCATAATGGCCTAGTCAAAGTCCAGACCTAAATCCAACTGAGAATTTGCTACAAGACAGTTGATGTTTACAGACACTCTCCATCCAATCTGACTTGCTAGAGCTATTTTGAAAATATTTTAGTCTCTAGATTCAGGGAAAGATGTTTTCTACAAGCTGTTGACTCAGTACAAATGCACACCACACTTCTCAGCCATTTATTATGAATTATCATAATGTTGAGATTTATTAAAGACTTAATTTATTTAATTAACTCAGTTGACCAAGTCTATTTTATAGATTACATACACCCAGATTGATTTTAAAGTTTCAAAGCCTTTATTTCTATTATTTATGATGATGTTCCAGTTACAGCTAATGAAAACACGATATCTAAGATTAGAGTATTAAATCAGACCTATAAAGATAACCTTTTTAAAACAGAAATGTGAGCTTAGTGAAGAGTTTGTTGGATACCTGCTTAAAGGTTATTTTCAAAGGGTACTATTAATTTGACAAACAAGCTTCATCTGAATACAAATTCTGCTTTATTAAATATGTCCATACATTGTGAAAGCCATGTATAATTTTCCTTCCACCGCACAGTTATGTAGAACTTTGTGTTGTTCTATCACATAAACATAAAAAATCCCAAACAAAATATTAAATTGTATAATCCCGCGACAAAACGCAAAAGGTGTGCAGGGCTCTGTAGGTTAGTTGTGTCTTTATAGTCTGTTTGTTGTAAATCTGACACAGTGTCGTCTTTTACTTCAGACTTTTGCTTTAAGTGACTTTAAGAGTAACATGCAGTACCTGTTCCTGAATCTGTTAAACTATTTTGAATGGAAGAAGACGTCTGGCACACAGATTCTCTGGGCTAAATAGGAACCCTACCTTTCCCTTTAGCAACTTAGAACTGCATAACATACAGCTTGTTCTCTCTGGGTAATTTTGTTCCTCTGCAAGCTGCAGTGCAACCTCTAAAATGCGTTTTCTGACCTCGTCCAAGCTGAAAGACGCAGTAGCTGCATTGTCTAACCCTCTGCCGCGCCACAGAGGATAGAAGCGCTTGGCTTTCTTTTCCTTTAATTAGTTAATTGCTGATTAGCGATGATTACACTTGGCTGTAATTTGCTAGAATAATTCCACTCTGATGTTTTTTGCCTTGGTTTGTAAACCTCCGAGCCACCAGCTGTCACAAAGCTACTTTTTCATGCATCCCAAATTAATAGACACTCACTGACTCTGAAGTGGCCCGATGCTATTGTAACACAAGCCATGTGGCATCCAGCCAAGGCTGCAATATAAGACACAATTGTTTGGTCTCTTCTTTTTTTTTTTTTTCCTCCATCTTTCTACTCCTTTTTTTTAATGCACACTAATAAGCAAGTAAATGGCGGTAAGATATGTGTGTGTATGTGTGTGAAATCGTGGCGGCCTTTGTTGCAGATAATTAGGTTAGCAGCAAGAGCGTGCAGGTGCTGAGGGTGCGCTGTGTGCTTGTGGTGTGTTATCGACTTGCTCATAGGCTGTCAGGGGTGTCGCACTTCCCATCAGCCCCGGAGCTCAGCAACCTCTTCACTATTAAAATGATCACTTTCAATAGCAGACAAAGGAAAGAGGGAACATATCTAGTGCAGGGTATTTTCCCCACCTCTAATGCTTATCTGCCTTTTGATGTCGGCGTAATAAAAGGCCCATTGGGCTTCCACAATGACCTGCAAAATGGACAAGGGGCCGATATACTAGGTTCTGACTGTCGCTAGCATTAACTAAAAGGCCTAGACATTATGGAGAGCTGGGGGATGAAAGTACATGGAGAAAAAAAAAATAATTGAAAAATTGCCTAATGCTAAAGTGAAAGAAAATGGAACTGTGAAAAGGCACTGTAATATTCTGTTATCCCCAGTAAATGCAGCCAAACAAGAGATGCGGCATGGCATTCTTTTTGAAATGGATGTGGTTCAATTACCTGCATGTCTAAATCTAGTTAAGGCCTCCATTGTCAGGCTTGAAACATAACAGGCAGTTTTGATGTAGTGTTAAAGCGTATTATGCCCTACAACCTACAGAAAATCACGGGAGGGATGACTCCATTCAAGATGCGGAGGGGAATTAAAGCTCATACCGAGAACAGGGTTAATTTAATATTTATTCTGTTCCGGACTTCTGTTTGGATCTCTGTTCCGACTGAGAAGCTCCATGTTTAAGCCAGCTGATTGGAAAGGGTACAGTTTAATAGTTCCACGTGAGTGTTAATATTTAATACAGACACGATTCGTTCCACATCTAAAACGTGAGCTGTAGTCTGGTAAAGATATGAAAAATGTACAGTGTTTTAGTATAGCAGCATAATCTAACTCTAGTTTGAGTGCATTCATTTAGTGGGGGGGCTGTTTAGTAATAATTGTTTTTAACACAATCACCAGTGGCACAATTGCTGCTGCTCCTGCTGTCAGTGCTTTGTAAACCCCCCTTTTTGCCAATAGGACAGCACTTAGTCTGCTCGTACATCTTTTGAGAAGATTGGAGCATACAGAGAGGGATCTTTGACCATTCCTCATTGTACAATCTCGCAAGGTAGTCCAGACACCGAGGTCCTTTATTATGCTCTCTTTTCTTCAGCTCACTCCACAGGTTTTCTATAGGATTTAGGCTGGAGGGCTGTGCAAGAGGGCCATATGTTTTGAGGCATTATCCTGCTGGAAATTACCAAGAACCCATTTCCATTTTACTGACAGAGCCCATGATATTTTTATTTATTATTTTAAAATTAAATAATGCCGCACACTTTCAGAAGGTCTGAGGGCCTCTGGAAGAGAAACGGGGCCCAGATCATCACAGACTCACCAGTATACTTAAGAGGGCCTGAGGTGCTTTTGCACTTTACACCAGACCTACTTGGAGCACGGAGACAGGCAGTTATTATCATGTTACATGTCATATGGGGGAGAAAGTTATCGCAACAAGAATTGTGTTAACAATAAAGTCTAATTGATAATATTTGCAAACCCTAAGTGGCATTGGGATTCTTGCTTTTGCAGAAATATGTTTCCACTGTTGCGTATGAGAGCATAAATAAGTACCAATATATTTGAATATACAATAAAATCCAGGTGTATGCTGTTTTGCCGTGCTATCGTGCCACTTAATTAAACTGGTATGCTGGTAATGCTTATTAAATGATGGATACCTTTTTATATTTAGAATAATAATTTGGTGTTTGTGAGGCTCTGACTCTATGTAGTGACAGATACGTTGTCCCTTTTTATCACAATGAAGACCAGAAATTTTAGGACAGAATGTTAAATTCATACTGGCCATCCCTGCTGTCGTGTCAGTCGCTGAAAAACTCTATGTTGGCTTTATCTTAAAAGTAATTTCCAGCTAAAGTCCCTGTTTAGTAAACTTCTTATTTTTACGTTTGTCATGGTAGGACAGAAAAGTCTTTTGTCTGACACGATTCTAAGACAGCTTTTTAACTATTGATGGCACATATGGATTAATTTCATCAAGAAGCTATTTTCCAACAAATATCTACCTTCTATTTAAAGGTAGAGTCTGCAATTTTTCAGTAAATGTAAGTAAGCGATGCCAAAATCCCTTTTTTGAAAAACTGCGCATGCGCAAACCATCTTAACCTGCTGCTCGGCTCCTCAGGGGGATCGCGTGAAAAAAAAAATCTCCTAAATCCACTTTGGTCGTATTTCTTTCTTCTGAGGCCATCCTCCTCTTATAAACGTTTAAGACAGTTTGCCTCTTGCGACTCTCGGCCATTTCCAAAGTATACGGTGAGAGCAGCGGAGCTACAATCAACAGCTAACGAAGCTAACCGGATACATAAACAGCAGAAGTGTGCACTCACAGCTAGCAAGCTGAAGTTAGCAAGGAATGTGCACGCACACTAGCTTTACGTGAGCGTGTCACAATGATTGACATGTGGGACAACCAATAAGCTGATACCCCGGAACCTGAGGGACAGAGGGGGGTGTTAGCAGGACCAATCCTCTGGTTGCAGTCAGAGTCACAACATTGAAAAACACCATACAGTTCCCATAATAACACATTTCATTTAGATCGTCACACACACGAGTATCTCTTGTTTAAAATTCTTGCTTATTTCACCTTTGTTTTCTGAATTAAAGGTTTTATGCTTTGCTCTCTGCCTTTCAGGTCACAGTTAAAATGTACAAGCGAGGCCCCCACGGCTGGCTGGGTAAATGCCTGAATGCCACCGCCACCATCCCCTCCAACACCTTTGTGATCTTCAGAGTCAGCGGCGAAGAAGCGGATGCCAAAATCCCAGCATACAGTATTCAAAGCATTACGCTTAGCATATGACACAGTGGAGACGATAAAGGATTAATGGAAGCATTCTGAATGAATAATGTGCATATGCAAAAAAAAAAAAAAAAAACATTTTTTATGAGTGAGTGTTTATCTATACAGATGTGGTACTTTGTTGCGTGTAGCCCGAGGATTCCAAGTGTCTTTGTGTGAACGTGCTTTGAAAAAGATCCCATTTGCCATTTTTTTCCCCCTGCTTAATTCTGAGTGAACATGATGTTAATGAGATTTTTTGACAATTAGCCTTATTAACTTTGCCATCTTTTGAATTTCCAGGGCCAGCCCCTACTTTGCGCGAGCTGTTAATGAATCATTATGCCCGCTGACTGGGTCACATCAGACTGAGCCACGAGTGTTTAATGTGCTAATCGCGGCTGTTAAAACGGGTGGCCTGTGGCTCGATGAGGACAGAGGGTGTCACCGTTTGTGTGGGTTTTATAGGACGTTATTTACAGGCTGTTTAGAGAAAGTAAATGTTTTTGATTTATTAATGTGCCCCACTGTTCAGAGGAGATTTTAAGATGTTCAGAGGTGTACGGGCACGGCCCCCCAACACCGCGGTTTTATTTAGCATCATTTTGGAGTGGGCAAAATGATGTTATGATATCAAGATACGGGGGCCTTTAGCTAATGCAGTAAAATTAGCTCTCTGCAGCGATAAGATCCACTCGTTTGGCATCTTTACCAGAAGCATCATCATACCTTTTTGAATGTTTTATCTGAGGGACAGTTTGGAAAGCAACACCCATCTGCTTGCATTGGTTCAGATTAGTCACGAGCCAGTTGCAAGTCTCGAGGTGTAGCGAGGTTTTAAATGGTTAAAGTTTCGAAAAGCACTAAAATGTTCCCTCACATCATTCCTGTAAGTCATTTCAGTGAGATGCCAGAGAAAGTGATGGGGTGACAAAGTTTTCTACCTGGTGTTTAGTGCATACCTAATGCTGTTCTCAGGTTGCTGCATCCTCCCTGTCAGCTGGCTGAAACACTGCCACCATTAGCTGTTTGGAGATATTTCCAATCTCAAACAATACAAACGTCTAACTAAAAATGCAAAAACTCTGTTTCTATATTTATACCGTTAAGCACAAACATAATTATTTCACTGGCAGATCTAGAGCAGTGTTTTAATTTCACCAACATGTTTCTTTTGACTGGAGTCAATGATTTGTTTTGAGCCGAGTTCCTAACCAGAATCTCACATAGATTGGAGAGAGATATGGAGGTTGGAGAGCAGGGAGGCCCTCCAATCTCTTCATAACAGATGGTTAGACATACCAGCAAAACCATGGAAAAATCTTGTCTGTAATCACCACATTAATGTGTTTAAATTGTAACAAAATTTCTAACTACATATGCAAAATCCAAAGCAATTAAATCATGTTATTTTTAAAAAATGTTTTAAGGTGTTCTGTCAGTGCCAACAAACATGCCCAGCTCAGGCATTTTTCAAGACATATCAGTGTAACATGACTCCATAAGCAGTTTGATGAATTTCTCGTATTCATAAAGTTCAAGCCAAGTCAGACCAGAGAGCTTTTCTTATCCATAGCATTTAACTGACATATATTTACATAGATTGTTTAGATAATGAAAAATTAAAGATGTCCAATAAGGAATGACTTGACACATAGTGTATTCAAATTTAAGCATACCTTTTTATGTGAATTATTTTTTTCTGCAGACTTCAAGCACTTCCATGATAAAGTCATCATAGATGGATTGTAGCCACTTTATTCAGCTGATTGGTTTAAGCTGTTATGTGTGTTTTTTAAGTTGTTTATCTTTTCAGTTTGTGGTGTAATAAAGCTTTTGGATTGTTTAACATTGGTGGTTTATTCTTTTTGTGTGTGTGTTTGTGGGGGGGGGGGGGGGTCTATGTGGCTGCCACCAAGCTTCTTTCTGGTGCACTGACATTTGATAATGCGTATCCCTGTTTGGATTTTATACACTACCAGACAAAGGTTTTGACTCGCCATCTTTAGAAAAAGCTAAAATATACACAATTTTCTTTAGTTATTTCACAATTTTGTGTTTGAGACATAATTCAATATACTTTTGAGTCATAGTTTTGATGTCTACACTATGTATCTGCAATGTAGAAAGTCATAAAAATAAGGAAAAGCCATTGCATGACAAAGGTGAGTATGTTGGCTGGTATGTTGCACAAAAACAGAGCTTAGTGAAGCATGAATGCTTCACTAAGTAAAACGTGATATTTCATTATAAAGGAAGATCCTTATTCTCTTGTTCCACTTTCTTTCAGTTGCTTCCTGAACCTATTAATATTTAGTTATTTGGATAATGACTGCATGAAGTCTGAAACTCTAAATATCAGAAAGGAATAAGTTTCTTGTTAGGCTATGCAGTCAAATGTGTATGAATATCAGTGGAACAGATTTTGGATTGTTTAAAAATGCCTGTTTTTAATTTCTACTAAACAACTTAAATATATTGCATGTTATTCAGTTAAAAGACTAGGTGGTTTGTTTATCATCATTTCATGAATATGGACGATGTGCAGTCTGTGGTTTGAGGTTTTTAGTTTAGATTTAAATAGTCATACAGCTGAGTAAGAATAATTTATAGAAAGCTTACTTTATTTTTTACAGTCAAATGTTTTGGTAAGCTATGCCTTCCAACATAACTTTTTCTTACTGCCACAAACCTTTAATGTGCTTTCTCTGTATTTTATGTGACATACCAGAAATAAATCAGTGCATAAGGAAAATGCCCCAATGCCGTTCAGATTTTTATTACAAAATCATGTGATGTGCATTTCTATTTAGCCCCCCTCTCTGATAGCCATAATTAAAGTCCACCAGAACCAATTAGTTCCAGAAGTCACCTAATTAATAAACTGTCTAGCTGATGGGGATTTAATCTGATCATAAATCCAACTGTTCTGTGAAAACCTTTATGAAAACCAAGTAACACAGGAGACAAGTCAGGGAAACCGCTGTGGATACCTTTAAAGCAGGATTGGCTTAATAAAACAATGTCCTAATCTTGGAAGATCTCAGCACAATTTATCAACAATATGACAACAAGAGGAAAGTCATAAGAAGTAACGTTTAAAGATTGCCACAAGCCATTAAAGACACAGCAAGCATTTGAAAGAACGTACTCTGGTCAAACGAGGCAGAGATTAGGTTTGTATGTCCAGAGTGAAACATGGTGGTGACCGCATCATGTTGTGCAAATGCTTTTCTTCAATGGGCTCCAATGGAAGCTTGTCAGAGTTCACTGGAACACTCCAAAAAGGGAACTAAAATAAGCAGAATTTCCTTGAAATTAGTGTATCTGTCCTTGATTTGAGCAGGCAAGTTTAATTGATCTGCTAATGATGTACGATTTTTGCACTTAAAATAGGAACAAGTCATTTCCATCGTCTTATTTCAAGTGCCGTATATCTAATTATCTTAGTTTAGGGGTAAAAAAAATACTCATTCCATTGGCAGGAAATCTTATTTTCTCAAATCAAGAACAAATATGCTAATTTCAAAAATATTTTTTACTTAATTTTAGTTTAGTTTTGCAGTGAGGATGAATGGAGATAAATACAGGGCGAACTTGGGAAGAAAAAAAAGCTGCAAGAAGCTGCTAAAGACTTGAGACTAGGGGTGCAGGTTCACCTACCAGCTGGACAATGACATTAAACATGCAACCACAGATGCATTTCAAATAGTTTGGATACATCCTGATCAAGCATTAGCTGTTTAGCAAAGGTAAATCGCTAAAAATGTCGGTTTCTAGAGAGGTAAAGCAATGGTGACCCAAAAGAAAGTGCCGCAAAAGGTGGTTTTACAAAATATGGACTCTGGAGGGCTAGATGCCACATTTTTCAGACTTATTTGTCAAAGATTGTTAAAACCATGTATTTCCTTCCAATCTCTAATTTGGCACTACATCATTTACTCTATCATATAAAATCCCAATAAAATAAGTTGAAGTTTGGAGATGTAATGGAACAAAATCCGCTGTTAAGGCACTCTAGTATAAATGCATCCAAAAATATTCCTACTCAATAAGACCTATGACAGATATGTATTAGTGAAACTACTTGCGTATACAATCATTTGTCACAACTGGGCCATAATGTTTCTTCAGAACCTTATTAGGGAGGCTAAGGGTATCAATCAACAGCTCACTCCTTGAAAGCATGCAGCATGTCTCCAGTGTGGTTAAAAAACTGGGGATTATGGATGGATGGCTGGCCACGGGGACAAAGAAAAGCCTGTTGGGCTACGCGGCGGTGACTGGAAGGGGAAGCTGAGCGGATACGGACATGGAGAACAGAGTTTGACAAGGTAACAAGGTAAACCGATCCAGCCTGCACTCCCTACAGAAACCGAATCAATGAGGGTCTCTATTAAAACAGAAACCCTCTTTGGATATCAGGTTTGACCGAGATTTCTGGTCAAATGAAATGAACAGCATTTATGCTGCCATCTTTTCCCCCAAAAACTGGGATTACACGTTGCTGGGGAGTCCTCTCAACCCTCTGGAGGTGAGCAATGCATTACTGAGTCAAGGCGAAGAAGCAGAACAGGTGTTTAGCTCTGAACTCTGGCCTTTCCGCTGTGTCCCTGGAGGTTTTTTCAGGTCAGGTGACTCGTTTGACCCTCTGCTGGACAGAAAAGGGAAACCACTCCCACATGACACCTGTTACTGATTTTCTCGCATCACTTCAGCGTGCATGGGTCCATTCTGAGGATGAGCACCCCAACATGTTTGCTGCACTTCCTTCCCTTTGCTTGAACAAATGGCGCAAAATTCCACCACAGAAATCATTTAGACGTTTGGTGTGCAAATTAGTCCATTGCTGTGTGTCAGATTAGCCTCAAGCTGAAGCTGCTTGAAGTTTATGGCTGGAGTTATGCTGACATTTTAAATTTACCTAATATGCAAATGGTCTTCTATCTGAAAAGGCCAAGAGAGATGAAACCATGCTGAAGACAGAATCTAATACTAAAAAAGAAACGTTGTAATGGACAAACAGTCTGGCATAACTTTGAAAAAAGCATCGTGTGGCTACCGCTATCAAGGCAGACTCCAGCTGGATGGAGTATAAAGTAAAGCCCCACTTGCTTCAGTGTTTTCGGTTAGGTTTGAAGGCTCTTTCTTCTTTCTTCTTGGTCAGCACCTCCCTGGTCCATGGTGATCAGAAGCTGCTGGTCTAGTAGCTTCCAGTTTATAACGGGCTTGAGCCTTGGAGTTTCCTGGGTTGTTCTTGAATATCATGGCCAACTTTATTTCATCTTAAGGGGACAATTTGGGTCAACTGGTTGACAGTTGGGTTGCATTTGGTTTCCACCAGGAGAATGATCCCAAAACAAATCAAATGTTGCTCGAGAATAAAACAAAAAAATAATAATCAGGCTTATGGGAAGCCCTTCTCCAAAACCCTGAGCTAAAAAAAACAAATACAACTATGTTGGCTACTCTTAAACACCAGATATCACAATGGAAACCACCCAATTTCAATTATATCTACCAATTCTTCCCAGTACTGCAGTCAAACCACCAAAGGGAGGTTTAACCAAATGTAAGTGAGGGTGTATGCATATGTTATAGCCTGTATGTTCATTTTTAACCAGACTGGAGAAATTAGTATAAATTTATGCACCAAATTATTGATTTTGATAGTCATTGAGGTTATAGCATCTGTCCAGCCTGTGAAAAGAACAGTTCATGTGCACCCTTAAAGGCTGAGAGTAGATTTTTGAACGTTTTTAACCTGCACAAAGCATAAATGTTGATGATATAAAGGGGATATTAGTTGAGCTTCGAAGATTGATGATATTTCGAAGCCCTACGCACCCCCTAAATGAAATTCTGTTCGGGGCTCCATGCAGCCTGGAAATAATATAGAGCATATAGCGGCTGAAAAATAAAATAGCTGTTAAGCAGCTGTATTTAACCCATTAAGACCTGATCATACATATGGCTGTAGCGGTTCCCATTTTCAGAGGATGCCTAAACTCTTAATGGGTTAATACAAAACTCATGTGTGAGAGGGTTAAGAGAGCCTGTCAGAATAATGGACCAATGAAACACAGTCAAAAACCTCTGAATGCATTTTACAACAGGATAAAAGTGTAATTGTGGCAAAAAAAAAATACAACTGCAAGCTACATTTTGCAGGCTTTTATACAACCACTCAAGCGTGATGATGAAAGGAAGGACAAGCCATCCCTTTTCAAGCCCACCGACCTCTTTTCTGTCTCTGCAAAGCTCTCCAAGTGTGAAAAGCAGGAGAATTCATCAGGTATATATATATATATTGTTTTTACTACTTGCAGATGTTTAAAGTTAAATGTAACCAAAAACACAAGAAATCTCAGTTGTCATACAGGAATTCATAAAAAAACAAAAAGGGTACTGCGTCGCTGTGTTTTCACAAAATAAATAATGAAAGACAGCACAAGACGGCTACAGGTAAGAGGTCTGCAGAAATTAGCCAGGTTTTGAAACAACCCCTCAAAGGTGCTGCACTATACAGGACAACAAAGGACGCGCAGGAGTGAATGAAGCGAAGCTTTCTTGCCAATTAGTGCGGCGAATGATGGGGGGGGGGGGGGGGGGGGGCTTTCTGTGCTTCACACAAACCAATGTCTTTTCTCCTCTGTCCCCCGGGCTATTGAGAGGGGATACATTAGCCGGGAGGGAAGGATGTATGGTGGAGAGGGAGTGGAGCAGGGAGTTCGCAGTCATACAGCTCACTTCACGCCTGGTGTTTTAGCCCTCTCTCGTGATTTCACTCCCAGTGCTCTCACGCAGCCTGATTTTTACCATGTTGTTACCCTTCGGACAGAAAAAAAACATCCATTCAGTTTTATCTCGTCTTTGTTTTGTCGATTTACCTCGGAGCAGAGCAAATCCACAGCGGCTTGCACAACCGATGAACCGTTCCACGTTGTGTCACGTTACATCAAACCTTGGATTTATCGGGATTATATGTCAGAGACCGACACAAAATTAGCAGGAAAGTGCGTTTGTAACTGTCTCCTTTCGCTCTGGTTCCCCTGAATAAAACCAATGTAACCAATTGCCTTCAGATGCCACATAATTGATAAGCAGTCCTGTTGTGTGTAAGTTTATCTGAAACCCATGTGTCCTGTGAAGGCCTTAGATGGCTGTTGGAGAACATTAGAGAATAAACATGATAAAGACAATAAAACAGGGTAAAACTGAGGAGATTACTCAATCATATCCCAGTCATGAACGGAATGATGTTCGGTTTATCTTCTTAATATGGAAACGGTATGATTCAACTGCAAACCTAAGATATGTACGCCTAAAGCGGGAGGTCTCCAACTCTGGTGCCCAAGAGCCACTGCTCTGCAGCTTTCAGAGGCTTCCCAATTCCAACAGACCTGAATCAAACAAATGCAGAACTTGACGACATGCTGTGGAAGCAACCCAGCCATTTGACTCCAGAGGAGTTTCACGTCTTTGCAGCTCGGGTAGGAGAATCCGTGAACAGGACAACTGTTAATCATGCACTTAATAAATCTCGCCTTGGCAAGAAGAAAGCGCTAGGAAACTCAGTTTTTAGCTTTTTACCGGCCACATAGGGGACATACAAACTATGGATGAAGATGGTGCACTCATCGGATAACACCAAAGCTGAACTTCTTTTTGGCTTGTCCGCAAAATAGCATGGATGATGAAAATAGCTGCACGCCACCCTGAACAGGCAAGCCCCGCGGTGATGGCAGCATCGTGCTGTGGCGGTTCTTTTTCCCTGCAGGGACAGGAAAGCTAACCAGAGCTGGTTGGAAGGTAGAGGGAGCTAAATATAGGAGATTATTGCTGGAGGCTGCAAAAAAAAAAAAAAAAAAAAAAAAACTTAAAGAATCTTTTGGGAAATAAACTACCACATGGTTTATTTTCTAGAAGGACGCCAACCCTCATCATACAACCAGGGCTACAATACAGTGCTTTTCAAAATAAATACATGGAAGTAGGGTGTAACTTTAAATGAGAGTCCTTGGAGAATAAAATATAATTAAATTAAATTAAAGATTTAAGCATCTTAGTGGATATCTCTAAAGCGAAACAAGTCTATTTGTATAGCACATTTCAGTAAGAAGAGAATTCAAAGTGCTGTACATGAACAGAACATAAGAAAAGAAAGAGGAAAGTAAATTGCAGTGGGATAATAGAGGCAGGTCAAGAAAAGTCGGACTACACACTTAATCTAATGATGTTTCAGTTAACTACAAATCAACACTGGATGTCCCAGAGTCCCTATATTTCCCAACTATAAATCACATGGACTCCCAGGGTTCTGTAATCCTGATTACTTAATGGGCTTCGAGAACCCTTTATAGCCGACTTCAACACTGACGTCCATGATGTCCAATGGACCTAGATCACTTGGACTCCCTTGTAATCCCAGACTACTAACCGGACACCCCCAATGTCCATCCATAGAGAATAAAATGTAACCGTTTAAACAGAGCAATCAAAGGCAACTCTAAACAGAGTTTTTAACCCTGGTTTAAAGGAACTCAGGCTTTCAGCATTTTTACCGTTTTCTGGGTGTTTGTTCCAGATAAGTGGAGCATAGGAACTAAATGCTCCTTCTCCATGTGTGGTTCTGGTTCTAGGTATGCGGAGTAGGCTGGAACCAGAAGACCTTAGTGGTCTGGATGGTTGATACACTGATAACAAGTCTGTGATGTATTTTAGTCCTAAGTCACTCAGACTTCACTATAGACCAACAGGAGTATTTTAAAGCCTATTCTCTGAGATTAAGGGAGCCAGAGTAGGGACTTTAGAACTGTGGTGGTGCACTCTACTTTCTTAGTTCCCAGAAGACTATTACTTATGTTTTAAATAGTGGTGTTGAATTAAAGGGGTTGAATACAAATGCATACCACAATTGTATAATTTTCCTTCCAAATCATAATCACGTTCTACTTTGTGTTGGTCTATGATAAAATCCCAGCGTAATGCGTTAAAGGTTGGGTTTTTTAACTTGACAAAATTTGAAAACACAAATTAATAGAAGCAAAAAGCCATCATCGCAACTAAATCCACCTTCAGTGCGATTTTGGACCACCTCAATGCTTAACTCTTTACAAGCTCTGCAGGGCCGGAGTTGTGCACTTATAAATCCAGTTCTTGATGCGGCGGACAACAACATCCATCATGCCGTTTCATTAACACGGCCCCCTGACCTGTTCCACATAATGTTGTAAAATGTGTCAGGTGCCGGATTATCGGGAGAAATGATGATCAATATCTGAATGGGAGAGTGCTGCATGCGACGCTGCTGGCAGGGCTGCCCTAACAAACCTCCGTCCAGCGTTCTGCAGTCTGGCATAAAACTGGAAAGAGAAAAAAAAAAAAAAAAAAAAAAAAAACAACAACAACAAATGGACCTGCCTGAGGCAACAGCCATCAATAATAAAATAATGTGTGTGTACGATGATGAATTAGGACCAGACTTCTCGATGCCCCGCTGCAACAGCGCGCACAGAAACATTATTAGATGAGTGGATTGATCTTCTGCTTTCACATTACTTTGCCTAATCTGCGATTGAGTCGATCGGGAAAAACACTGTTTCACTTTACCGAATTCAGAAACGTTAATAATGTCCAATAATCAAAAGCTATTTATGAAAATACCTACTTTTTGTGGCATTGATTTGCCTCCATAATGCAGGACAAACACTGATCACTCAGACAGAATGTGCACTTAGCAAATGACAAATGTACTTTATATTCAATAACATAGATTTTGGGAGGAGGCACATTATGAAAAAAAAAAAATAAAAAATTCCACTTCTATAATAAGGGACAAATATTAGTGGAAAGAAAAGCTCAAAGCGTGTTGTTGTATTATAAAAACTGTGTCACACTTAAGATTAATTAGCTAATATTTTCTCCCTGACTGCCACTTCTGGTCGGGTTTTTGTTTAATCTTGAGACTATGTTGTTAGCTAATAAAAAAAATACATTTAAACGGCACAAAACATACAAACATGTTACAACACAAATTCTTTAAAACCCTTACTACAAATTATTTTAAAAAAAGTTAATCTGTCTACATCTGTTGGCTTTTCATGCATTTAGAATAGAATAGAATAGAATAGAATAGAATAGAATAGAATAGAATAGAATAGAAATGTCCTTTATTATCCCTCATTGGGGAAATTCAAGTGTCTCAGTAGTAAAGTTAAGGGCGGATGGAATGACACAGATATAAATAAAGATAGCAATAAACATAAAAAAATAAGAAAACAAGATAAGCTGTACAGCATGATCAAAAATATTTACATCATGATGTGAGAAGTCACTTAAATAGAACCTGACTGTCAACATGAAGTAGGGTAAAAAAAATCTAAATCTACTGATCTAAAGTGATTAAACAACAGATTAAGATCAAAGTTTTGATATATGTCAGTTAACATGTCTGTCAGGAAGCCATCATCAACAAATGGAGAAAATATGGAACAGTTGTGAACCTTTAACGATCAAAAAGACTCAACTAGTTGATCAAGAGTCATCCAGGAGGTCATAAAAGAACCCAGAATAAAATCAAAAGCGACGCAGAAATCACATGCGCCAGTTAAGGTCAGTATTTCTGATTCAGGTACCAAAGTGAAAACCAATGTCTCGCATTTCCCAAAAGCATTTCGATGATACCCAAGACATTTGGGAAAAAAGTTCCACTTTTGCCTCATAATACCATTCTGTTACATTTTATGTAAACTTTTACATAACACAGCATTTCAGAAAAGAACATCATATCAGCAATCACACACTGTGATGGTAGTGTGATGGTCTGGGGCTGCTTTGCTGCTTCAGGACCCAAATGACTCGTCAGGATTGAGGGATCCATGAATTCCACTCCCTAAGAGAAAATCCTGAAGGATTATTCCCACCCATCAGACTGTGGCCTTAAATGAAAAAATCTGGACTTCAGTTTGATTGAGATCCCATTGCATGGTCTTCCTTCTCGAAAATTCTCTAATGTGGCTACATTAAAACCAATTCCGAGGCCAAAATCCCTCCACAGGGGTGTTAAAGACTCCCTGCACACACTTAAGGAATTTCTTAACTCTACATGGGCACTACTAAAAGGTGCCACAATCAGTTATTGGTAGTGCCACTCCTATGTCCCCCCTAAGGAGCCAGATTTGTTTGCATAGCTTTTTCTCATGAAATAAAATCATGATTTGACCCCTGAGGTTACCTTATAGACATTAAAAGATCTGTAACATTTAGCCAAACAAAAGAGCAAAACTAGAAAAAATTCTGTTAGAGGACAAACATTTGCCACAGTGCTACACGCCGCTGTTTATATTAATTTTAACGTCATGTCAATAAAGTAGTACTGGACTGAGATTCTGGGTTGATTCAGATTTTATCTGGGACACAAATATCTGGACGTCTCTTGTAATTTAGTAAATTATACAAATAACCAAAATCAACCAACAACACCAAAATATAATGCCTAAAAAATGTTATCTTTTTTTTTTTTGTTGATATGCCACCTAAATTAATACAAGACATCCATGAAAAAATGCATTGGAATAACCTTAATGTAATGTTCCTTTTTGCCACGTACATCCATAATATCACTTGGTTTTGACCCAATTGCTTAAATGTCAGTGGACAAAGCACAAAACTAATCAATTAATGATGTTATGAGACATGTGCGAGAGATATATGCAGACGTAATTGTGCCATATTGATCTGGATTCGCAGCTTTGTCTGACACCCTTTGAGACACTGGTGTCAACAGCCACGCAACTAAATAGCCCAAAGTATCACAAGCAAATGAAATTCATAATCCTCCATTTTTTTTTTCCCCCTTAAAGAGGAAAACTGTGACACCTACACTGATAATAGCCAATCTGACGTTGTACTCTTCTGGGAATTTTGCGAGTAAGATCTATCAAAGCAGCTTGAAATGGATACAAGCAGTCAGTTAAATCTTGCCCATAGTCACTCAGGGGCACAGAGGAAACCTGAGCCTCAAAGACTGCGGTGCATTAGTTCTGCTAAGCTAACCGTGACTGCTAATTGCAAGAAAGGACAAACTGTAACCCTTGCCCTGTGGCCA
Organism: Fundulus heteroclitus; assembly: GCF_011125445.2. NCBI lineage: Eukaryota > Metazoa > Chordata > Actinopteri > Cyprinodontiformes > Fundulidae > Fundulus > Fundulus heteroclitus. Next base: position 12,520,493 of record NC_046370.1, read on the forward strand.
TGAGGCCATTAAATAACACAGAGAGCTTCATAGAAACAGACAGCCCATGAAGAGAGGTGCAATCTGATTTCAGTTTAAATGCAGAGGACAACTGTTTTTCAGTCCCCCCCCCCCGCCAATCTATATTTAACAGTTTCACAAACCCCGAGACCAAAAAATAAATTACTAATCTATTCCATTCACAACTACGTTGGGTGAAGCGTGACAGTGAATACCTACTGTAGGTGTAAAACTTTTTACGAAACGCTAAGCAAAGCCTGAACAGCCCAATTAGGGCATTGAACGTTGTTGGTTTATTCAAATAGCCAACTGAATGCATATTTTATGTGTATAATCACCTTCCGTCTCTTATTCAAGTTATCCTAGAAGCTATTAGACAAACGTTTCCAAGCATGGCCTCTGCGCCTCACCTTCTTTGTACATACATTCATCACTTTGACAGCTGACATCAGAGTTTAAGTGTTGTGCCGTCCTTTAAAAAAAAACAATCACAATTCATTAGTTTCACAACTAATTCAAATAAAAAACACTGAACTCGTATATTACAGAGACTTTAAAATACATATTTAAAGTTGAATGGTAGGGAAAAGTGTGGATAAAAAAAGGAGGATGACAAGCAACATCTCAAGAGGATATTGAAGCGAAGCTCATTCAAGAGTTTAGGCGAGATTTTCAATATCTTAAGTCCAGAAAACAAGCTTTTGATGTCTCTGGGTCAGAAGTAGCTTAACAGTCGCAGGGAAGAGTGCTGACTCGACACCGTCCGCATGGAGGAAAAGCCACAAAAAGTTACTTCCTGAAAAGCTGTCTGTTCAGGATGACATGTCCAAGCAAAGGACATTTGGGAACATTGAGCGGAAGGAAAAAATTGAGTACTGAGGATGCATGAGATGCCAGCTGTGGCTGGAGTATGTTCTTCTAGGGCCACCACCAAGGCATCCAAGAAATGGATTACAACCATGGCATTGCTTGTGTATAGGCCGTAACATGGTCACAACACAACAGTTATGCATTCAAAGTCAGTTTAAAGACAGTTGGTCAGTGTAATATTCACATTTTCTGAGACATTTAATTTTGGGTTTTCACGAGCTCTGAGTCACGTTTAATAAAAATTGACAGAATTGCGTGAAATTTTCCAACTCTCCCACTGTGAAATTAATGACTGGTATAAATCAAATTTTCAGTTACATGCTAATTTATTGAGACGTACACGTATGTGTGTTATTTTCAATGTCTTCCCCGTTTCCTTTGTGTGTTGCTTTAACGGAGGAGATATGTAGGACAATCTGTCTGTGTCAGTACTGCCTGCAGCGTTAATGCGCATTCCTCGCTCCGAATAAATGACAGAGTGCTGTTTGTAAAAAAAACTAAATCTGGGTTTATTTGTGATTCTGCAAAGGTTTGGAGAATTACCCATTCCATGCATGTCATTTGTCAGCTGATTCATTTCCTCCTCAACACCTCGGAGCAAAAGTGAAACCTCGAATCCCAAAACATGTATCCAACCCTTCTTGCAACGCTGAGAGATTTGTGATTTACTGCGGTCCAGCTGCCGGGTGAGCGCGCCCTTCACTAGTCAACCCACGCCGCCTGCCTGCCTGATGGGCCTGGACAGAGATGGATGGTTGTTAGTGTGACACCTAGCAGTGAGTTACATGGCCTTGAGCTTTATCGTCTAATTAGGCTCTAATGTAACTACAATGCTCTTGAGAAGATGTTGTCTTGCCCACCAAGGCTCTTTAAAAGCCTCCCTGAGGCAGGGGACGGCTTGGAGTGAGGTCCTGTGGCAGACCACAGCCATGTCCAAGTGAAAGGGTCAGGTTTCCTGGTCCTCCGCTAAAACGTACTGGAAACAGTAAGCTGTTGGTTTATTAAAAAAAATAAAGAAATAGATTTACAATTTGGCCCAAATTATGTCTGGGACACATTAACGGAAGCTTTACATATTGGCTATCAGATTTTAAATGTCACACACCCAGAAAGAGAAACATATTTCACAAATATATGTTAAATACTTTCCGATGTTGATTTTTTACTGGGATAACTTCATTCTCACAAGGCTTCAATGAGAAACCAAGAGACAAATTGGGATCCGCTTTGAAAAAGCACTGTATATACCTAATGCTTCACATCTGGCATTATTGTGGTTGATTTAGTTACAAGCGGACAGCTTTAAAAGTGACTGCTGGCAGGAAAAAATGCAGGGGAAAATAAATAAATAAATAAATAAAAGTGACTGCTCACATCTAGTGCCAAAATCAAGACTGAGACTAGACCTCAGTTAAATTTCCAATGAAAAAAGAAAAGTGGAATCATGCTTTGGCGCTCAAGTGACAAAACTGACCATAAACTGTCTTCAAATAGATATTCAAGCTACAAATGAAAACTCTTAAATTCATCCGATTCTAATCATTTCCATTGATGTTAGAAAACTGTTTTCCCTGTAAAAGCTTTTTAATTTTTAACAGAAGAAATGCAGATTTTAAATAGTGATTTGATATATAAAAGCTATCCCAACCAGTAATCGCAGCCCTTTGTAAAATCATGAATTACACGAGATTTCCCTTTTGTTTTTGTTCAATTTTATAAGCAACGTCAAGGCCTGTTCACTGCAGGACCTGTATAAAATAAAACCCCTTCTGACAACATGAAGCAGTACCCCCATTAAAAGAATAAAATAAAAATCAAACACAGTTAAAAAAATAAGTTATTCCCTCTGAAATTGTTCCTAAGCCATATAGAAGCACGTCAAATACGCATCCATGGAGGTCACAAAACAACCAAGTACATCTAAAGCTCTGCAGACCCCATTTGCTTCGGTTAAGGTAACTGTTCAGTATTCAACAATAAAAAAAATTTAAAAAATAGAGGGACTGGGCAAAAATAGCTTCTATGGAAAAGCTTCAAGTACCCCTGCTGACCAAAAATACACAAAGGTCTGCCCCACATTTGTCAAAAAAATACATTGATAATACCAAAGTGTCACCTTTTGGGAGGTGAATGCTGTTAAATGGCGAGTAAAACTCAATATTTCAGAAAAAGATAAAAGCAAACAATGGCAGTATGATGGTCACGGGCCTGCTTTGCTGCTTCAGGACATGGACCACTTAACATACTTGATAGAACATGGATTCTGCTCTCTAGCTAAAAGTCCTCAAGGAAAATGTCAAGCCATCAGTTTGGGGCCTGAAGTACAGGCACACATGGGTTATGTGGCAGGGAAATAATCTGAACCAGACCAGCAAACCCACTCCTGAAAGACTGACACAGAAAACAGGCTTTTGATTGGTCTAGACAAAGTCTGGACATAAATCTCAATGAGATGCTGCTGTCCAATGAACACCAAAACCCTTCGATGTGGCAGATCTGACAATTCCTTCACAAATAATCCAATTGTCATAAGGTTTGAAAAGTCATTGTCTCTTAATTAATTAAAGCTTCATTAGAAAAGACGCATTTTGTATTTGGTGTGGTATGGCTTTGATATGAAAATTGGGGTGAACATGTGAAACATTTAAAAAAAAAAAAAAAAACTGGCTTTGTTGTATCTATTAACCACCACAAAGAAGGCTGCAGTTTTGATTCGTGTTAGATGAATATAGTTGGTAGAGTATAAAAATTCAATATATGAATGGGTTTTTAGCTCCCAAAAAGTACCTGGTCAATATAAAACATTCTGATGCAAAGGCAGGGTCTGAAATCTTTACAAATTTCTCCAATCTGCACAGAAATATCAGCTGTTGTATCCAGGAAACTACAACAAGACTCTTACAAATGGGAAGAGCTTTATTTGCATTACAAGCCTGTCCAGTTAACTTAGGAAGCCATGAATTAAAACCATTTATTTATAGGGAGAAATACAATATTAATGCACTACCTCCAATTATAAACGAATAAATTGTCAGCATTCTGTCAACTGTCTGGAGCAATGAAACTAGAGACAAAACGTTGTCGATGTTTTCCCCAATGAGTCGCGTGATTTCCCATAACTTACCACCCTTCATCAGCTGCGGTATCATCGCCTTCGTATTAGAAGCCGGTCTTGAGGGATAAGGTGTCCGACTGAAGGTCATCAGTGCCCTCTTGAGTGAACATAAGAGCCCTTTGTGGTCAGGTTAAATGCACCTGACAGGCCGCTGCAGCCGAGTCACCCTTTTTAATTGTCATGTAACGGTTTCATGTAGAGCCAAACTGTCTGCAACACTTCAGCTGCTGGAAACCAGAGCTCAGCCACACAAGCCGCACGCCGGTGTGGCTATCTGGACCGTTGCCACATGAGCATTTAAAAAAAACGAGAGGGCTTTGGTAAAAGCCTCGGAGACAAATACGGACAACTAACAGCAAAATGAAGGCCTTTCAACGCCTTCAATTGAACTGTGTTATGTTGTCAATTTAGCCTTTAATGTGTTTTATTGGGATTTTATTGGGAATGGAAAGTGAAACATGGGATTTAAGAATATTTTTTACAACCATGAATCTTTCGTATCTTCCGTACTTGGCCAATTTTGGGGCATATTTGTAACAGTTTTGCAAATCTGAAAACTGAAATTATGGCCCACTTCTTTACTAAATAATTCAAGCTCAGTCAGATTGGAAAGCGAGCGTCTCTGAACATCAGTGTGTAAGTCTGGCCACAGATGCCCTGTTGAATTAAGGTCTGGACTTTGTCTAGAAGACTCCAACAAATGAAACAACTTAGCTGCCTCCAGCTTCTCTGTCCAGACTGAAGGGAAAAACTTCCCCACAGCATGATGCTGCCACCACTGTGCTGCCCAGTGTCTAGGACAATCAGCCATCTTAATCCAGGTCTCACCAAACCAGAGCACCTCCTTCTACGTCTTAGATTAAATCGCACAAAGATAGAATATTATAGCCGACTTTAAATAGCATTTGATTTTGTTTAGGGCTATGACAATAGAGGGGCTGGATACATGTACATGCATGTTCCAGCCAAATCATGAAGACCATCATTTTAGCTCCACTTAAGAATACTTGAGGCCAGTCCATCACATAAAATCCTAATAAAAATAAAAGGTTTGTGGTGAAAGATGTGAAAAAGCCAAGTCTTACAAAATAGTGGAGACACACTCACGGCTATTCAAGTTGAACAATGTTTCTGGGGGGGAATAAATAAAAATACCTTGATTTCCAAAAGCAGGAAGTCCAACAGGGTTGATGTGTGCTCCTGAAGCTCAACTCCACGATTCAGCGGCAGCCAAAGATGACAGGAAACAAAGTAATTCACTTTAGCCGCATAAAACAAGCCCCCAGCCATCCTGCGTCTGCCTCGCTGGCTGTAATTAGTCGAAACTGAAAGCCATTTCATATTAAAGCTATAGTCCAAATCAGACGTCACAGGCAGCCTTATTCCAGACAGTCCCAGAAATTAAGTTTTATAATAATCATTTCCAGGAAGCTGAGGAAGCAGACAGAGCCATTCCAAAGCAACGAGGAAAAGGTCTGCTCTGAGGCCACGTACGACACAAATTCACACGACGCATTGGTCCGCTGAAACTTTCAGGTGCATTTTTAAATGTGAACACAATCCTTAAAGTCATAAAAAGGCGTTAGAAAAAAAATCTCAGGATGCTTTCTGGTTTACAGTAAACCTTTTTCTTGTCGGCCCCATCAGGGGAGTCAGTTTAGTGGTTCTCTGCCAGTTTACTCGGCCACAAAGCGGAATTCACCTTGGACCACAAAGCAGCGACGTCCATCAGCACAGGTCACTGTCTGGGGCCAAGTGTGGCCCCCAGTGGAACCAGCGCACCGTCGATCTGTCTCGACACATCCTCACGGCTAAAACTAGAGCTTTGACACATTCCTAGCATGTCTCATATTCTTCTACTGGTCTGTGACAAACGGTGGTGAAGAAATGGAGTTCATCCTCAAAGTTTAAGAAAAAGGTTTTATTCCCGTCAGTCAGTAATAAAACGTGGAGCCCCGTCAGTGACGGAGCCAAAAAGAGAAAAGAGTTTAACTCAGCTCAGATAAGGAAAAATATAACAAAAGGAACAAGGAAGTATTTAGCGTGTATTTACAGCAAACATCACAAGTAAAAAGTTGTGTACAGAAGGCAGAAAAAGAAAGAGACATAATAAGATGACATTTAGCATGCTGGAGGCCCGCAGAAACCCAACATGGTGGAGGAGTCGCACGCAGTGAGAACCAGAACACTTCACTTTTAGGTTGACCTGCAAACAAGAAGAAGAAGAAAAATTAACTACCCTTAGAAATCCTTCAGTACAAAACAGGAAAACAATGTAATATCCAGCAAAGTATTCACATCCATTGAACATTAATATTTCGTAAGGCTAAAAGCACAAACTTCATTTGGATTTCTTCTGGTAAACTAACACAAAGCAGCGCATGTGTGTGAAATAAAAGGATTGTACTCGTTTCCAACATTTTCAGATACAAGTGCTTTGGGGTTTGTCGCCGTCGGCTTAGCACAACTACAGACTGAAATTTCCCCCATTTCTCACTAAATAGCTCCACCTCATTCGGCTTGAATGGGCATCTGTGTTTTTATCTCAGCACATTCTTCATTTGATTTCGGTCCAGATGTTAATTTAACTCAAAAACACTTGTATTAACTTTGACATTAAATGTTGTAACTCGTATCATGCAGCTTTCTTCCACCAGTTGTTGTGGATGCTGATGGCTGAAGGCATGAAGGATCTGCTGTTACGGATCTGGAGACACTATTGTTAATGAAAAAGATGCTTAAGAGTTGTCTGTAATGTTCTTTACCATCATCTAAACCACGTGTCAAACTTGAGGCCCGCGGGCCGAATCAGGCCCGTCCAGGTAATTTATCTGGCCCTCAAGCGCCACAAAAGGCATATCATGTCATAAAGTAGAGGCATATATCCTTGTATAGTGTAAAGTGGCTAAAACTGTGCCTCTTGTAACGAATGTTGATTTTTTTTTTTTTAAACTGTGTAGTAACAACATCCTGCCATTAGATGTCAGATTTTCACACAATGCATTAAAATAACCCATAAATGTCTAAAAAGAGAAAAAAGTGATGCAGAATGATGAGTTTAAAGTTTAACTCACTGTAAATGAACTGTTTTTTGCAGATAAACTGTGCCTGAGGGTGCTACATTTTGTTACTGTCAATACTTTTTACATTTTTTGTGAGCTGAAATTATGAATTCGAAAGTGTCATCTATACAGGAGCAACCGGCCCTTATAATGACTTCCTGATGCCAAAGTGGCCCATTGTAGAAATGAGTTTGAAACCCAATCTAGACCATTCCACTGGAGCTCTGGCTTTATGTTTAGTGTTGTCCTGCTAAATCATACGATGTGTTGACCCATGATACGAGACGTTAAACGTTCCTAAAACTTTATCCAGACCCGTCTGCTGTGCTGCTCGGTCCTCATCCTGCTTCTTATTTACTAATGTTTTCCAATAATCCTTTGAGTCCTCCATGGCACAGCAGGATTAACAGATTTTAAATCATTTCTGAAGGGAAGCCCAAATCCTATCCTCCAGAGCTACGGTCATGCAACTTCTAGATGCCTCCTTACTACAAGACACTTAAACCAACCGGCCGAATCAGCAAGTTATTCAGCTCTGCAGACGTCTGGTTACGTCATTAAAATCATTCAGGCATATTGGAGAGAGAAGATGCATCCAAACACACCTGAGGGTGTCAACGTGAAGGGTGCTGAATGCAAATGCATGCCTGATTTTTTTATTTTTTTTTATAAAAAATAAAATAAAAAATTAGAACAATATTCTTTTAAGTTGTGTCCTTTAGTTTGTGGTTGTTATGTAACAAAAATGTGAAAAGGTTGTTAGTAAATGCTTCTGCAAGCAACGGTTTCAATGTCATTCCCCCTCAGACAAAAGTACTGGGCTGTTGTCACAGAAATGCATCAATATGGACATTATATACAAATTAAAGACCTTAAGACTGAATTACATCAGGTTTTGTATACAATTAACCTACATTTAGATAGTGGGCATTTCTAAAACCCGTTAATTCATCACGTTTCCAAACGTCATGCAGATTGTAATGCTCTAGACACATTTATTCAGTTGGGCTGTGGACAAAAGTTTTTAGAAATAGCTCATTGGATTGTAAATTTTGATCCCTAGACTAGACAGGTCCTCTTTTAGGGAGTGAAATACTTCATGTAGCATATGGGTCAGATTTGTTAAGGCAAAATTGCAAAAGGAAAAACACAATAAATGCACCTTTCAATCAATTTTTGCCCATACAAATGGTTTTAAAAATACTCACCTGTACACTGTGACTTCTCCTGCATTGTCTACATTTAAATTGTTTACTTTTAAAATCACTGCTGCACCTTATACTGTAATTTAACTTTACTGCAATTTACAAGCTGTATGCAACAAAATTTCGTTCTGTACGTACTCTGTGTTTACAAAATGACAAAGTTGTCTAAGTCTTTTCACAAAGTCACAGACTGACCCTAAACGCCGATACAGATGTTTACTTGTAGAAAAAGAGACTATGGGCAGAAACATCGCGGTCTGAAACAGATTCATATAGACATAAACCGTAATATACAAGTGGTTCTTCAGATTGGATCTGCTCTGTGTGTTTAACACCTGTCTCCTACTCGCCTCAAGTGTGTTTGCATTTCTGAAAAAACCAGCTAGAAGTTTTTATATATAAAAATAGTCAGTTTGGTTGCATTTTTAAATCAGGTTGCAGTCATAATAAATCTGGTCTATTACCAGAGCCACCGGTATACCAAACGGGAAAGCTGGCGCTCTCGTCTGTATCTTTCAGCTGTCGGATATTGAAAAGTGGACAGATACAGATCAATGCATGCTGCAGCTGGACGTGCTTACTCCAAATACAACTGTCCTTAAACGAGGGGGACGATGTAAACTGCCATGGTGTGCCTTGTTGCGGTAAAAAAAGAAAAATTGGAAAACTCACTTGGGCTTTGTCTCAGCATCCGTAACTTGACGAATGAAGATGGCGTCCTCCGGGTGGCTGATATCTCCTTTCTCGAACATGTAAGAGGAGGCAATGGCCAGCATGGTGCCGTCGTTGCTGAAAGCCAGTGAGGCGATGCTGGTGGGGTAGCGGTGGAACTGACACAGGCGCTTTTTGTTGAATGGATCCCAGATATTCACAAAGCCGTCTGAGCCACCTGGCAAGAGGAGAGGCTCAAGGTCAGGGTCAGACATTACAGAGATCAGGTCTTTATTAAACAGACAGAAAATTTGGTAGCAAAAGGTCACAAGAAGCTTTTCAAATTTAAGAGTATCAGAATATTTCAGACTTGCATAAATTGAAAAAAGAAAAAAAAAGTAGTTTACTTAAGTTAGTTTGCAGTTTTAGGAATCCAATAAGTAACTGTTGCTTTTACAATTTTAGGTCTCAATACAGCGCCTTGTAAAGTCACAAACTACAATGCAGTTTACCTGTAGCAAAGGTGTTGTGAATGCTGTGAAAGGAAATGGCGTTGACAGGGTAGACGTTTTCAATCCCCTCCTCCTTTAACCGGTGGCACTTGAAGGCATATTTCTTCTTTTGAACCTCCTGGCTTGGATCCAGGTACTCCACAGCTACACGGCCTTCGATTGAACTCAACACATAGCCCTGAAGCAAAGACGTAAAAAGAGATGGCAATCGCGCTTCCTCTCAATAAGTATTCATACCTGTACTCCACAACATCCCTTTCTGCTAAGATGATAAATACTTGATCGAATTCGACCCAGCTTGGAGCTTTAGTCGTGCACAAAGAGTACCTGCTTGTTGGGGAAGGCTCTTATGCAGCGAGTCTGATACTTGAGGCTGGATTCTCTTCTTTGCTGTACGTAGCCCATATTCCTCAAATCCCACACCAAGACTCGCCTTCCTGCAGTCCCAACAATCAGCCTGTCTCCGGCCACAGAGAGGGTGTACACCTTCACAAAAGATGGCAGGTTTAAAATGATGTTCGAAACGGTTTAAAAAGGGAATAAAATCTATAAATTAGCCCCCAATGTGTTTTTTGCTACCTTGTCAGGCTGAGTGAAGGTGCCAGCGTTGCACGGTGTCCGCGGGTCCCACAGTCGGACTGACCGGTCCCAGCTGCCCGTTACCATGACGTTCACCTCCGGGCAGTACTCCACACAACGGATGGGAGCGTCATGCGTTCCAACTATTGTGTCTGTTCAAAAGAATAAAATGAAAACACGTTCCATACTTTGCAATAAAAAAAAAAAGGAACAAAAGTCAGCTGAAGAAAATCTGCCAAATTTACAATTCCCCGATTGGTCGTCTGCCATTAGCAGGAGAAAATGGAATTACCCGACATGTTTTTCGGCAGGTCAGAGCTTTATAAAACATATCAGAGTAGCGAAGCTTTTGTGGTTCCAAAAGCAAAAGTTTAAGGGATGTTTAAGACGTACCTTGGTCTGTGTTCAAATCGTGAGTCTTTAACTTAGCGTCTAAACCTCCACTCCAAGAATGGGTCGGGTCCTGAAAAACAAACTTGCCGTTATCCACTTGCAGCAGACTTAAATAAGTCCATGCATCATCAAGTCAAAAGGCAAAGCAACCTACATAAAAAGCGCAGTCCAGAACAGGAGCCGCGTGCTGGTACTTCAGCCTCATGGAGTTTCCACCAACATCAAACAGGCGGACCGTGCAGTCCCATGAGGAAACCAGGAGGAAGTGGGCCGTGCTGGGGCTGAACTTCACGGCAGAGATGCCGTCTTCAGGTCCCTGGTTTAGCTTGTACTCGTTACAGCCCGTCATCTGTGAAAGAGGAAAACATGGCCTTTATATGAATCTACACTTCACAACCATTTATGTGAGGAGGTCAATGGTTAACTGCAAATATGTTGACTGGAACAATTCATAATCATCAACGGAGTTCAGCAACCAGAACTCAGCAAAACAGCCCTTCTAAAGTTTTTAGAAGCTTCCTGATATTTAACCTTTTAGCCTGAATTACAACCAATGTTGCCAAGTCTACTTATTATAAGAGACTTTGGGCTGCTTTTTTTTCCCTTTTCTAAAATCCCTTGTAAATTTTGAGGTTTTTTTTTTTGGGGGGGGGGGGGATTGTTTCTGAAAGGGAAGTCTCTTATTTTGACTCCAAAATAAGTGATGATAAACATGTTAAGAGACTCGTTTGCACAGACACAGTACTGGCTGAAATATCCCTCCACCTCTCCGCATTCACATCCTCCTACCCTTAAAGAAAATATACTAGATGTCTCATTACATGCTGGAGCGCATCCTGTGTCACCGCCATATTGGCTGGGTCTCTCCTACTCCAGGCTGGCATAGGAGCCATGAGAAGGAAAGGCAGATGGAGCAATTTTGCCCGTATTTTATGCAGTTTACGGCTGCAATAACTGCTGAAAGTAGAGTACACTGTGCAGAATGAACACCATTTTGGGCTGAGATTCTGTTAGATTAGTGTTTATGCGATGATAATATTGCAGAAACTTAACCCATAAACCATACTTTAATGCTTATTAGTTGGTTGTCTCTGTATTTGACAAACCAAGGCTGAATCATATTGCCAAATGATTAACCCTGAGGTTACAGTGTCAGCACATGCAAGAAGCTGTGCAAAACGGTTCTCTCTCAAGGATGTTACGGTCCTGCCGCAGTTGCAAGCAAGTGTGAGACAAATCACCTGAAAATTTTAAACACCTTTCCAGGCTTAAAAAAAACATATGAAGAAATAATTGTTGGTGTGTACAGAAAGCTCAGGATTAGATTATTAGATTAGGATCAGATGTGTGCGTGAGAGATGGTGAAAAAAGAACAATAAATTACGGCATGAAAACAGGTATTTATTTACACCCTGTGTAAACATCACCCGGCCCCGATGTGTGGTGGGTTGCCCCTTATCCTGGGCTTGCTTTTATAGCGCTGGTTGCTTGTTTGTCTCACAAAATCTGGCAACGCTGATTACGACTGCATACAGGTCGTAGAGCTAGATTTGAACCCAAACAAACAGCATTGCGAAATGCCTTACAAGCAGATAGAAAGGGTAAATTATTTCGGTAACACGTTTTTTTCATGGCCAGGATTTCCAGATGTCTTTGTGCATTCTTTCAAGTTTAAGTACACATGTTTACCATTGATCTGTGGCAGACATTTCTACTGTGGTAGACGTAAAGCAACGTGGATAAGTGGGGTAGAGATTAACCACGGGCTAGTTTAATCTTGAGAGAAAGGATTCAAGGCACTAACTTAAAACTTAATTTAGATGAATATTTACCGCCTAAATGTAATACAAACATAAGCCTTGATACACATCGGAATATCCTGCAAACGTTGCCGGACTATTTGTTTTTCACTCCACTGGGATTAAACTCATACATGTTCTCATTCTGCTAACTCCAGTAATTACACCTAGCCCCGCTCAGCTAGCATTAGCAAGTAACGCCAAACGTTAGCCTTTTCACTTTACTTACCGCTTTAAATGTGTCTTGTCCACGGGTGACTTTGTAATATACCTCGCAAGGCCAAGTATTATTTATTGTGTAAGATATGAGATATGAACGTAGAAAATGCTAGCGGGCGCGGCGGTGGCGTGTAGCCGGTTAGCTTCCTTGCTCAACGAACGCTACCAACACACCAAGGAAGCCGATTGGCTTATGTCAACGTTCAAAATCGCGCCTGCAATGCCATTGGTTGGTTTCAAAACCACGTGAATTTCCGTTGAAGCTACACAAATCACGTGACACGAGTCTCTCTCTAGTCTGCTTTGTGATTATTAGGAAATGAATCAGGCAGTTATTAGAGATAGAAAGGAAGACGTGTGCTAGATAGGTTGTAAAATCCTGGTGTATCGTGAGTTTTAGGGCTCATTAGTTTATTGTGTTTTGCTTTCACCTGTTAAAATGTGTAAAGCATGTTGGCAGACTGATCTATCTTAAAGTGTTGTATAAATAAAGTTGAGTTAAGTGTTACGTTTTCATTCAAGGTGGCAGCATTAAATTGATAATTTGTAACACTCTGCGTATTGCACAATATCTCGTGTGTTTGTGAACGCACAAATACCGCGAGAATTCATCTTGCAGGAAAGGTTAATTGCAACATACAGTCCAATGACATTTGTTATGTGCATTGCACAGATTCAGTCAACCATAGTGGTCATTCGTGAGGAGAAAAGAAGCTGATACATTTGGGCATTGCTGTTATCCACTTAGTAAAACTTAAAACAGCAAGGTTTACTAATTGCTGTAGTGCTACTATTTGTAGTAAGGCAATGATCAACAAATTTCAGATTCAGGTTTAATCGCCCAATTGCCCAATCATAAGGAATTTGATCTTGGTTATACTCTGCTCTCACTCAATAGATTTTAAGAACAGGTAAATATAAATGTTTAGCCCTTGAATAAATTTTGTTGTGTACCTGGAGCCTCTATCAAAGCAGAAAATGCAAATGTAGTCCGTCCAAGAGCTAGATACCTTTTTATTCTTTTGGGTTACACTTTTAAAGCTGTTCAGTTCTTTTCTTTCCTTCATAACATTTTTTTTAAACAGTTCTGTGAAGTAATTTACATGTATTTGCTGCAGAACTGCTAAACGAGGTCAAGGACTTCCAGCTTACCAATTGATTTGTTGAAGTGACTTTGTAGTCCAAGCTGTAGGATGCCGGAGCTACAAGTGGATAAGTCAAAATGTTCGGGCTGTTCGTTACATCGTCCCTCAGCATACTACAAAAATGGCCTAACACGGTGCAGTGGAAACACTCCCTGCTTCCGAAAACGTCTTTTGGGCAAGGACTCTGAAACCAGAAGTGCGTCAGCGGTTACCATGGGAAGTGCTGTCCGAATAGTGCAGTCAATCATGATTGAGGTAGGAAAAGGAAACTGTACGCTTCTTATAGATCATTTAGCATAGGAAGCTAAGTAGCGTCAAAGAATTCCACAATTAGTAGCGCGACATAACGTATACGCACAGCCCACTTTACAGAAATTAATGAAAATGTCTGGAGAGAAGAGAGTGCACACTTTGAAGTTAATTTTCAGAAGGCTGTGGGCTCAGATTTGACCAAAATTGGCACAGCAGTCTGAAGCTCCTTTTTTACCAACAATAGAGTTCTTACTGTTGAACCCATTAAAGGTCAAGGAACAAGAGCTAGGGACAGCACCAAGGAGCTTTAATCAGACGTTTTCGGATGCAGCCACTCTACACCTGGAGGGGTCGGGGTGTTGAGTGCCTCATTTAGATTTAAAGAGGCCGCACCAAAACGACGTGCTCTCAGATGCACCTCAGAACAGGAGTACAAAGGGGTAAATTAACGAGGAATTCAAATCAAAGCATTGCAGCTTCACTTGTTACAGACCAAAATTGAACGATTTTAATGTGAAAAAGAAGAATTGAAAAGAATGAAATCTGGCCTTTGAGCGTTCATCAGATTAAAAGCCCTGGGGAGCAAACTGTCGCTGGGGCAGCTGGTGTTTAGCAACTAACACTCTGTAGAGCCGACCTGAAGGTAAACAGTAACACTAAAAAGTTTGTGTGCAGGATGTGCGGCGTCTGTGGAGATGCCCTTTGTCTGACCCTACGCTGTACGAGTCCTGGATGGAGGGAAGGTCAGCCCTGATGATCCGCTCTGCAGACCTAATGGGGACTTCCTCGAATGAGGTCAAATTACTAAATTTAGAACAGGCAGTGCGCCTGCGTCGCGGCCATCTTGTGGTCGGACAAGCTGTGTAGAGTGGTGAAGCGCACAGCTCTGTCCCGAATATTGCATCAGCAAATATAATGGTAACAACGAAACACTGCTGCTTCGGTGCCAGCCGGAGGGACTCTTGATATGGTCATGGTGACCATTTGAAAGGAGTATTTTTCATTCCCTTTCCTAAACCCCAAAATAATGCTGAAAAATGCCATCGCTAGATAAGAGTGTGTAAGTGGGAGGGCTTTACAGTTCAGTTGTAACTTTATTCAGTGTTTATTTGACCACAAGGAATCTGTTATATATGATCCATTCATAAGGGTCTGTCTAGCAATAAAAAAGACACGAACAAGCAGACAGCTGTGACGGACTCAGGAAGGGGCAGTTTTTGCTTTCAGAAGAGAGACAATCTGATAACACAAAGCAAATATTTTCACGAGACATCTGCAAATGACCACAGAGCCGTTGACTTTCTGAGAACGGGTTATTGAGGGATCAATCGCGTTTAAACAAACGTGATTATCCATTAGCCAAAGGTCCTCGATCTGTTCAAACAACCCCGTGTCGATGTGTCAAATCTTCCGTTTTAACCCACTAACTGATCAGTAATGTAACGACCCTCTTTTTTCCCCCCCATTAACAAAAATAAAACATCTCTATTTTCACATGTAGCTGGTTGGAAATGAGACGGACTGGATTCGCTCTCCCTGCTGCATGTGCGCTCCAGACACGGGGGACACACATTCTGGCGGGGATAACTTGGAGAACCAGCATGGTGAATCCACTGAGCTGGTTAACGTTAGGTGGAATGTTTAGGTTTATATATTTTTGTTCGGGAGAACAGTGCAAATGGCTTGTCTAGGTCTAGCTCACATAATTCTGGAAAGTGTTAGCTACCACACAGCCCAACCCATACTTCTAACAAAAGAAAACCGTACCTATCCACTAATACAGTTGTCTTTTCGCCAACGTTCAGGACTCTATATTTCAACCAAAATCTCAGTTGTTCGACACTGTGCTTCTCGGTTGAAGCACGTTGAAATGAAGCTCCTGGAACATCTTCATCTTCCAAAATTATTGGTGTTGCAAACATTGCCATTTCTGTTTGTAATTTGCTTGTCCGACCGTCTGGGGAACTGGAGTTTAATTCCGCGGGGGTGGAGCTTATCAGACTCATTTGAGAAATGCCCTGTTGTATGTTGCAGTCTAGACTTGTCCTGTTTAGTGGATGAACCAAAACACATCGTGATGCACACTGGAGAGACTGAATAATGACAGAACAGAATAGAAGCTGGCCATCAGCTCCTGTGGAAGGTTGTACTAGGGCTGGACGATATAGAAAAAAAAAAGCATATCGATTTAATAGAAATCATATTGACCGATATCCATAATTATCAACAAATTCAAAACACATATTTTAAGTGCAGCCCTGGCCATTCTATGCTGTTGCTTAGCGACCTATTTTTGGATACAGAACACACAAACACTGAATTAAAACTCAACCCTTTATTCAATCAACTTTTTACCAAAACTGCACATATTTTAAAAATGAAAAAGAACACGTGGTCTGTGAACTCTGAAGGGGGCAGAGCGTTCCTGGGTCTGCATTTGTGATTGGTTGGGAGGATGTAATGACTGTAATATTAACCTACATGATAGGCTAGAATGTAAAAGGAAGGAAAACTGTTCTATTGAACTTTTTATGTACCCTTTTTTTTCTATCATCGATATACATCATGTCGATCTATATATATATTGTTATTAAATTATCGTCCAGCCCTAGGTTGTACTTCTTGAGTTGCTGCAGGAAGTAAAGTCTCAGCTGGGCCTTGTTCCAAACAGTGTTAATGTGTAAGGACCATCCGAGGTCCCGGGACGGAGTGGTTAGGAGCCGGATGTGATCAACAGCAGACAGAGCGTTGCTGAGGACGGTGAGGGGAGGCAGTGAGGGGTCGTGTTCTCCACAAGTCCACCCTCATCTCCATTCCATCGGCAGACTCATCGGACAATGGTGTCGCCCGCAAACTTCAGGAGTTTCACAGATGGTCCGCTGAGGGTCCGTCAGTTGTGTTCAGAGAGAGGTGGGGAGAGAATACATTCCTGGAGGGTGCCAGTGCTAAATTATCTTGATTTTTCATAAAGGGGCATGTTTACAAATCGAGGTTGATGCAACCTGTCGGAAATGTAAAAAAACCCTGCAACCATCTATTTGAGTGGCAGCAATATTAACAAAAGTTATCCTAATAATTAATAATAAATTAGTAGAACTTAAAAACGTCTGTTTGGTCAGTACATCTTAAAAACATTGGTTGCAATTTAACAGCTCCATTGACTACGGTTAGCCACCCGCAATGTTCAGCTCCCATCTATTTTGAATGTTACGCAAAGGCTTATATCACCGCTCGATCACTCCATTTATCAAAGCATTATCCGTTAGCAGCACCTACACCATGCACAGGACAAACCAGGCTGTTTTCATGTGGCGTTCCATGATGGTGGAATGACCGAGGGCTACCAGAATAGGGGCGTGCCCGTCTATTTTCAAGAATCTATTGAAGATTCAGCTCTTGAGAGAGCATCTTCTATCTTAGCACCGACACACCCTCTTATGCACTCTATTGCTACATTGTCACCCCTGTCACCTTTGACATGGCCTGTATACCGATGATCTTCCTTCTAAGTAGCCCATTGTCATCTTTGACATTGACTGCATTGTTATATCCTCATTTATAAATCGCTTTGAATAAAGCTGTCTGCAAAATGCTTAGACATATTGGGCACAAAAACTGTGTCTGTAAACTTGTGTCTGTAAACTAGTAGAAGAAATACGGCTGAAAATTCAACCAAATTAAGTCTGCACATTTCTACAGCAATGTTATAAATAATAACAGTTTGTTTTATCAGTGCGTGATGGCATACTGGTACTACTACTATTACCGCTACAACTTCTATTATTATTATTATTATTATCAATAATAATAATAATGATATCAAGTTGGAAGTTTCCGATTTCCAAATTTTTCACAATCTCTGCACAGTGGGTTTCTTTAGGCCTATATGCTGATTAAACAATAAGAAACTAAAGGCAACATTTTTTTTATAAAATTCCAACCATTACATCAGAATTAGTTCATTTCCAGTCATTTTTAAAACATAAATTTGCTCATGCAATATATCCCATGTGGTAAAAAGAAACCAACACTAAGATTTGGTCTGTGATTAGGACATGGAATGTTTCACAAAGTAAGTATATTACTAAATCTATTTACTATTTTTAAATCTATTCTAACAATATTACATGTATTCATTTTACCGGACTGCTCAAAAAGCACTGCTATCTGGGAACAACTTTCCTGCTAGCAAATTTGACCGTGGCGCTGTTTCTAATCAAGTTAAAACCTGGATGCATGGTTACATTCCTGTTCTATACCAGAAACCTCCTTAACCACAAGTGTTACAATAGTTCTGAACAATTACGAAATCGATTTATTCATTCATAATAAACCCTTGTCAACACTATCCTTACCTTCCGCCGCTGGACACACACGATGAATGAGAATGACTGAACAAATATTCTTAGCTAAATACTAATAAACATCCTTCGTTCCTTATATTTCATTTTAAGTATTTAACCATTATTGCAGAATATAGTTACAAACGGTGCTTCTTTAAAATTTCATGAATTTTAATGGCTTACAATGTACATGACAGGCTTTTCTGGAATGGTTTTATGGCAATGGTCTTTCCTGTTGCTTTCAGAACCATTTAAATACAGAAGGCCATTACTAAATAAATAAACTTAATAAATCTGACCCCTGCTAAGCCTCTGGTATGATTAAAGAAATAAATATAAATGTAATCCATTATTATCTGAGACAAGTTAAGAAAGAAAATAGCAGTTAAAAATGAAGGCCCAAAACATTTAACTTTGGTTTTTCTTTAGGTCTTCAAATGAGGCATGTTGACCATGATTTTTACATCACGCGATAATTTTGATCCCTGTTGCAGTCTGAAGACTATAAGCACAACCGTTGATTAAACTGGAAATGATAAAACGATTATTTCAGGTTACATCACAATAATAACAAATGAGCAACCCTTTTTTAATTAACCTTTACTGAGCTTAGGACTATGTAATATATACATAATTTTGGTAACAGGAAATAAAACATATAGGCAGAAATTGATGCTATTTTTTGGATCTTTCAGCTTTTAAACTACAGCCGTAAAAATAATAATAATAATAAAAAAGAAATCGAGAAAAAAAAAAGATTGTTTTGTACAGGCATTCTTTTAAGAATCACATGATTGTCCTCACGAAACAAAACAGAAACATGGATGTTTCGTGTTTTTTTTCTTTTTTCTTTTTAACTGAGCTCTAGTTGACAAAATAAGCTGAGAAACCAACGGTATTGCACGTGTTAAAGATATCAAAATATCCCCACATTTTTTTTTATACAAACATTGACGCAAATTTTTGAATTACAGACAGATGACCATAACCCCCCCCCCCCCCCCCCCCACCCCCCCCACCCCGCCAAAAAAAAATCATTAAAATAAAATATATTAAAATATCTGCAATATTTTTTTTAAGACTGAACGGCAATAATTTATTTACAATGTTTTGGTAATAATAATAATAATAATAATAATAATAATAATAATAATAATAATAATAATAATAATAATAATATACAAAATGTACAAAATCCCTTTTTTTCTTTTGACCTGCTCTCATTTAAAAACGCAATCATCGTTAAACCGGCCTGAGCAGCGGCGTCGGGTGGGAGTAGTACATGTGATGGGGGAAGGCCAGCAGTGACTGGCCGCCCGGTGAGTTCGTCCCGGGGCTGCCGTTTGCGTCCGAGGCCCCGCTCTCGTGGTAAAGTATCGGCACCCGCACGATCCTCTGCGCCGCCGCGTGGCTCATGTTGGCCGCTTCCAGCTCGGCGGCCAGCTGCCTCTTCCACTTGTTCCTCCGGTTCTGGAACCAGATCTTCACCTGCGTTTCGGTGAGGTGCAGCGACGCGGCCAGGCCGGCGCGCTCCGAGCTGCTCAGGTAGCGCTTGATGTCGAAGGTGGACTCCAGCTGGAAGACCTGGCTCCGGGAGAACACCGTGCGCGTCTTTTTCTTCCGGCAGGGCTTCTTGTCCGGGTCCAGCTCGTCCTGCTTTCTCCTCCAGTCCTCCTCCTGATCTGTTTCCTTCTTGGACTCGTCGACGTCGCTCTCGTCCAGAGCCAGGTCGTCGTCGGCGCTCTCCTCTTTGGCATCCTGCTCGTTTTTTTGGAGATCCGGGGTGCGCCTGTCTTCTTCCCTCTGGTTGACCTTTTCCGAACCTGACGAGGGAAAATATCGAAATAATTTCATTTAAATCAAATGCTACACGAATCGGTGTGCTATTGTGGCGCAAAATTCTTAGAATAAGCAATATTTATTTATGCTTTTAAACATCTATTCGACTTAAAGCCCTTTTGAATTTAAATGGAATCGAAATTTAGAAAATAAAACTGGTAGGGGGAAAAAAAACTATTTACCCGAAGCAGTTCTAAAATGCGCTCCCAGCGTGTATGGGTACCACCAGGCAGACGCTCTCTCCAGATACTGCGCTGACAGTCCGATCCTCTGGCCGGGCAGCTCAAACCGAGGCAGAGACAGCTCGCTGAGCCTGGAGAAAAAGCTGCCCTCAAACACTCCTTTGGAAGACCCGAGCGGGGGCGTCGGCTTCGGGGGCTTGTCTTCGATGTTGAGCAGGTTCTTTATGGAGAACGGTGAATCCTTTGCGGTTTGGCGAGTCTCCTGTGTGTCAGATTCTGCCATTACCGCTTATTGTCCGATAGGAATGACCATTAAAAAAAACGTTTAGGGGTCGAAAAGAGCTAAAAAAGAAGTTTTTCAATATTTTTTTTAAACAAAAGAAAAATAATAAAAGTGGAGGTTTAAAAATAAAAAAAAAGAAGTCGCGCCCCGGCCTCTCTAGAGGATGATTTGGAGTGAAAACGCGCAGGGATCAGTGCGTCAAACACGCGCTGTATTGTAATGACGGAGAATGGAAATGCCATCTGACTTAAAGCGCGCTCGGTCTCTGCCATTGGGCAGGTACAATAGCAAATGGGATTTGAGATGGAAACGCGATGGGGGCTGTGACGGGAACAGAGTCCAAACAGAGGAAGAAGGCCGCGCAAGCGTTTTGGCTCCGGGCTCAATCGTAACGCACTCACTTTATCATCCAATTAGATTAAAGAGGAAAATCTCTCGGGGCTTTGGTGCGGGCGCGAATAACAATCACCTGCCAGTAAATTGAATACATCTGGTTAACACAGAGAAGGTTTGGTTCATAATGTAAACTGCGTATTCCAACATTTACGCACAGCATTGGCCACCGGATTAAAACAGATAACTTTACTAAACAATGCACCAAACTCTGTTGTTACCAGGGCCGGAAGGAGGGAGATGCGGTCCATGGGCTGGAGCCAGTTTTTGTGCCCTATGCATTGATCCTATAGGGAGGGGTTCCGCCACCCCAGAAAAAAAGAGAAAATAAAATAGTAAACATTTATAGCATCCATTAGCCCTGTTTAACAATGTGTTTGCAAATTAACATTGTCTTAAAGTAATACAATTTTGCTTTTGTCAGTTAGCTGTACTCATACTGTATATTTGTTTAAGTGTAAGTTTATTTGGAATTAAAAATAAAAGCGTGGAAGCATAACTGTTCCCCACGAGTTACTGTTATTTCAAAGACAACACTTGAAGAAAATCTGTAAATTTCCTGACACTTCCCATCTGTGTCTGGAGATGTTTTAAGATTTTTTTTAAATGTTTTTCAGCACAGCAGAAACATCTTTTTTTTTCACTTTTTTTTTTTTTTGAATACTGAGCCGTATTTTTGATCTATTCAATCAAGTCCGATGTTGTAATTGTGAATGAAATAACACATAAAAAAATACCCAGATCAAAATGTTCCTCTTGTTGGGGAAGATGCAACCAAGTGGGTTGCTATGAGAGTCTCATGATATGAAAACCTGGAGCAAATACACAGAAGACGCCATGGTATCTACTCAGAGTTTTTAAAACACACGAAACAATCCCTCTCTGCTTTCTTTCGCAGAATTGTTTTGATTCTGCAAACCTGAAGGGGTTATTTGAGACTGTTTAAAGGCTTTATTGGCCCAGCGTTTGACCGGGCCCATTCGAAATTATCATTCTGGTTGTTTTGACCCATCCGTGCGGATATGGTGCCTCTCGGTTCATTGTCCTGCCTCCATAACCCAAGCGTGCTTGATTTTAAGTTCAAATACTGATATCCAGACATTTTTTCCTTTAAGATTTTCTGTAACAGAGCGAATTTTGGGGTTCCATCAATTAAGCAAGTTGTCAGGTCCTAAAAAGGAAAGAAGACCCAAGCCATCACACTACCACCGTGTTAGGCTGCAGCTATTTGGTGTATAAAAGTTCCACTTTTCTCTTGTCAGTCCATAGAACATTTTCCCCCTTATCTCATGAACACTGACCTTAACTCAGGCAAGTGGAGCCTGCAGGATGTTCGTATCTGTTTTGGGCTCTTCTGTGACTTCCTGATGAGTTTTTGATGAGCCTTTTTGTATCATTTTATTAGGCCGGCCACTCCTGGGAATGTCCACCACTGTCTTGCCCATTAGTTTATCATAACTCTCACTGTGGTTGGGTGGAGTCCCAAAGACTTAGAGGTGACTATGTAACCATTCCCAGACTCACAGAAGTCAATAGTTTTGCTCCTTATCTGTTATTGAATTCCTTTAAATTGGTTGTTTGTGCTTGCTTTATTGAGATCTTTTTTCACGTGGTGAGAGAAGAACTGGCCTGGGTCTGTGGCTTGTGAAATCACCAAAAGCGTGTTCAATAAGTCAGTTTGTCTTTAAATTGGGGGGGGGGGGGGGGGGGGGTTGTGTAGGGGGGCGGGTGGTAGGTAGTAGAAAATTACAGGGTCAGGCTACTTTGGATAGCGTTTTCGTTTTATACATGAAATACTAATTTGAAAATTACATTTTGTATTCCCTTAGCTTATCTTTATCTGATTTTTAAAATTGGTTTCAGAAGTTGACACGTTTTAGTGAGACTAAATTACAAAAGCAGCACTAAGTCTGTAAGTGGAGCAAATACATTTCATGTTAGAATGTGTGAAACCTGCTTGTCCTCCACAGTGCCTACCAACGCAAGCTGATTGTTCCTATTGCGGTTGACATTGACATAAATATATTCTAAGTAAACATTGCTAGTTTTTTTCCTGTTTATTTTAGGTAAATTTTGTATTTTTTTAAATCTTACACTGGAATATTTTCATACCCATGCCATGCTTTTACTGGCAGTCTAATATCATTTGCAAAAGTAGACCTCTGGATAGTGTCTGTAAACCTAAAAAATAAACATAAAGCCATTAAATAATTACTGATTTCATTTGTTTTAAGGTGGGATCTGCTCCGATGTGCAAGCCGTGTGGTTCGTCTGTTCCACCTTCAGCAGAGAAATATGTGCAGTTTACCTGGACCAGAGCGTATTGACTTCAGTGTAATTTTATTAGACAGGAAACGCTGCAGGCAAATTACAAACCGAATGCCTTCCATCCTGATAAGGCTTTTTCAGATTAGCTTCGTACTAAAAACCCCAACAGGTGACCTAACTGCGGATGACAACAGCAATGTTCCTGTCAAATATAAAAGCACAAGAATGGGGCAGGTTACATTTGTCGAATGAGACATTGGGGGCTGAATCCACAGAGAACTTGATTTCTTGCCTGCAAGCATGTGGGGACCTAAGATGCGTGGTGTGTTTGCTTAATTCTTGCACTCTTCATTGTTTTTGTTCTTTTTTATGTAGAAACAATAATATAGTGCAACAAGTAACCCAGGTCAAAATCTATTTGAAGGTCTAGTATTAGCATTTAGTATCAGTATATGCTAACACAAATATGTCATAATCAAGTGCATATTAGTAAATTGAAATACAATTTAGTTCACGTAATTGGTTTATGCGTTTGCTGTGTTTCTGACGTTGATTTATTCCAAACTGAGTTTTCCCAGAAAGGACGGCTATTAGAATGTATGTCCTCTGCATGTCAATGTAACGCAGAGCAAATGCACTCAATAGTCGGTCGGGGCTCATTTTGCATGAAATGCTGCAGCATTGTGGTGTGGCACGGGGAGAGTCAACCTGTGTGAGATGCTGGGGGAGCTGAGATAAAAAGGCCCATGATCTTGTCTCTGGTTCAGGAGAGGATTAATATAAAGAATGCAGCAGTCGTAGCCCATGCCCACACACGTCTGTGTTTTGAAACTCTCCCTCCAACTGTAGTCCTTGCCTTTCAAATCTCGACCAAGCTGTTCTCGTGGCTAGTTATAATATATTTTTTTCCTTCCACTCAACTTTCCATATTAAAAGTATTACTGGATACGGCCCTATATGTGAAAGCCACCTTTTTGGCCCATCTTTAGAAGAATGAACCAACTTAAACATTCTTGGTATGCCTTGAATTTGGTATGCCTTGAATTAACACTTTTTGTGGTGTTAAATGATTTTTAAATCGAGTAACGTCTTTTTTATGCTGATAAAAAATAACTGAGACATGGGAACTATTTGAAGTGGATGTAAAAGTAAATACTGGGCTAACTAAAAATATATTAGCTGGGAAAATATTTATTTTTCTAAGTGTATTTGTAAAAAAACAAAAAAGCCATTACACTGTGCTTTCCCCCCCATATTAACAGTAGGATGTCCTAACCCCTAAGAAACTAAGGGTTAAGGGCTCCAGATTAGCTA